>NW_027151728.1:0-16524 GCF_019968955.1 Porospora cf. gigantea A | reverse complement strand
ATCGTCGGAAGATGTCTTGTTCCTCGGTTGCCCGTGGAAGCCGTTTCTTTACGTCGACGAAGTTCTTCAGCCTAATGGCCCTCATCCACGCGCCATGGTAGCCGAATTTCTATGATGCATGCACCCGTGTTCTTACTCGAAAGCTGAAGCTCTTCTGTTTTCGGGTCCGCCAGATCCTGGGACCTGGACACACAATTTCAATTTGAACCCTGACCTCTTTCTCCCCTTCCTCTTTCACTTGACAACGGCCCAGATAAGGTACAGACTTCGTTCGTCCATTAGTTTCGCACTGAGCCATAAGTAAGTCAGCCAAGCATGCACCGTTTCGCTCCTTCTTGCGACGTTTGACTGCGATCTTTCTCCTAGGTTTCCGCGTCGTGTCTAGCGCGCCGTCTATCAACATGACCTTCGTGACAGAATGCTTTTTATAGTTTTCATGCACCGTCTTCGTCTCCTCGAGCGAGGAGGCGGGCGAAATTCACAGGGCGGAAATTATAGCCGTCAGCTTTGAAGAACTTGCTTTGGAACTCCACCCACTGCAGACGAAGGGCGTGTAGGAAGCACTCGAGGCTGTCCATACCCAGCATGACTCCGAAGGTGGCCATAGCAAACATTCCGAACGCGAAGAAGAGTACTATGGTGCCCACTATGATGCCGAAGTCCTTCTCCAGAACCGCTAGCACCGTCTTCTCGAAGAAGACGAGGGATAACTGCTGATGTGCCAACGAGAGAGCCCACAGCCGAAGATACGAAGCCGTGTTTGACACCGTCCCCAAGACAAACTCAATGGTTTCGATCATCTGGTGGATGAACTCCTCGCCAAAGTCGAATGGCTGCGTAATGTACGGAGAAATCACTTACCTCCTCGCCAGAAATTGCACCGCCCATCTCCAGCAAAGAGTCCTGCTCGAAGTATTCCGTCTCCTTGATTTGCTTGTTGTGGAGTGATTTGAGGATAAGAGGCTTGGGCAGTAGCATTACTGGCACCGCCACCAGCATCCCAAGCAGCAAGAACTTCTGGACCACATCCTGATGCGCGAACATCGGAGACTCCACCGGTTTATTCAGACCCATGTTGATGAGAGTGTTGATAATATTCGGCTTGTTCGATCCCTCAGGCGTCAACCACTTCCAAAAAATCAAGAAGTTCATGTAGCCGACGAAGGATGTGAAGAAGATCAACTGGGGAACGAACTCGAAGACGAAAGAGAGGTGGTCTTGGAAGTAAACGCAGTTTAGGCCCTTGATAAGCACACCGACTCCCATCTGCACGCCGGCAACGATGACAGCAAATTTCATCTTGAAGGAGTTGAAGAAAAGAAGTTCGTTCTTGGCTCCCTTCCAGACAGGGTCGAAACCAAAAGGGTAAGGGAACGACATGCTGGTGTTTGGAGTCCACGCGACTTCTGCGCCTTCGGCAGCTGGCGGCGCGGCATACCGCGTCCCGAAAATGTCGAGTCCAAGGGAAAAAAAGTCGTTGTAGAGGAAACCAGCAAACGTTGCGAAGAACCCCATTAAGAGAATCATGTAGCGTGCTCCGGCCAGCATTTTCACCAGGTCGCCCTCGAGTTTGCTGATTGTTTTGTTGAGGAGCACCAGAACGATGCCGAAGAGAAGAACGACTCCACCGTGCCCGATGTCGCCAAACATGATGCCAAACAGGAAGGGGAGGGTAACGATGGTTAATACCGCAGGATTGGCTTCTTTGTACCGCGCAATCCCATACGTGTCAACAAAGGTCTGGAACGCGTCTGTAAACTGGGTTGTGCGGAAGAAAGTCGGGGGAGGTCCATGCTTCATGTGGTCATCTAATAGCAAGGCTTGGCCCGGGTGAGCGTCCAGAATCTGCCGGATCATCATGTCCTCGTTGGATGGAAACCAGACATCACATCTCATGGTCTCACCAGTGCTCTCAAATAAGTCCATGGTGGTGTACAACGAGCGCTCCTTAACACAAAATAGCCGCCACTCTTCTATCAGACTGTTTCCTTCAGGTCTTACGGGTTCCAGAAGTACAGAGATCTCCTGCAGAAAGAACTCCTCGTAGGCGTGGAGCGCTCGGGTTTTATCGGCAATGATCAGCTCCAATTCCTGATCCAACTGCCGAGCTTCTTCATAGGTCTTGGGCCATTCGTACAGCTGCGCACCAAATGCCATACAGATGCGGTGGATCTTTTGATGAACAATTGTGTCCCTGGATCCCTGAAAGTACACAACGAACACCGACTTCTTCTCACTTTTGACCTCCGTATTTAGGAACTCGTCCTCGACATCTTCAAAGTGAACGAATACGTTCCCGCGTGTCGTTCGGTAAAGAGTACGTTGAAGCTTGTCTTGGTGTTCCTGAAGCATGACCCCGGCTACATTAGAGAAGCCGAGCCCCCCTTCCATGTCCAGAAGCGTCAAAGTTTCCTCCGCATCCTCCCGGCTGGGTTCGTATGAAAACGCAGCAGCCCTAGAGACGGCCCGGTTCTCACATGCGGAGTCGCGCTCGGAGAGGAGACCAGCATTGTTTACTTTGAACTTTTCGAATTGGGTATACAGCTTCTGAAGCGAGTCCTCGACGACGTCCAAGTGATAGTCCACGTCATTTTGTAGGAACGATGTCACCTGCCCCGATTGCACAAATGTCCCATGGAGCTTGTTGATCTCGCCGAAGAGGAATCGGAGAACCCTTTCCATCTCGTCTATTCGCTGGATATACCGCCTGTACACGCGTCGCATCGAATGTGTGTTCATGTCCTGGTACTGCAGCGAACATAGCCGGCCCAGCCCGTCCAACAGCGACTTGACGTGGTCCGTAGGGAGGACCAGGGTCCCGGCGGTCATGTCTTCTGACCGGAACGTCACCATGGTGTGATCAAAAAATACAGATAAGCGGCGACTTTTTGTAGCAGCGAGAAATACGGCTTGTGGGGGGGTCGGCGTTGAAGAGATGCGAACAACAATGCACATGTCAGCGTGCTAACTCTATCCTTAAGGGTGAAACCTCCACATTCTTATTCACTCACATCAAAGAGGTTTAGCATTCTCATCAGTAACCGAAGCTAGTCTGGTCTCCAGGTGCAGGTGACTCTCAGGAGCGAGCCCCACGCAAGCTCTAAAGAAGTTGGTGATCGCCTCGCGCTGCGTAAACAGCGAGTTCACCACCTGTTGGCCCTTGGGGACAACTGGAGCCTTGCAGAAATACGAGAGCAGGGACAGTACCGTGTGGAAAGTCTCTTCGGTGCCCTCTCGCTCCACGCTGATGCGCTCACAGAACTCGGCCATCTGAATGAGGTCCATCATCAAAGGCACGGCCAAAAGCGAGTCTTCGCAGGTGTTGTGAACCACAATCGTGTTCAACCCGCCCATGAAAATTTCGGACGTGTACTCATCCAGCGCTCTCTTGCTGTCGCCAACGTTAGGAACGTACTTAATCACGACGACGTGGTCAGGATGCTCTCCTTCCTTATACAGCATCCGGTTGGAATTGACCATATCGTCCACTACGTTGCTCTTGGAAATCTCCTTGGACCTGAACTGTTTGGCGCTGCTGAGGTTGCGACCGTCGTTGTTGCCTAGGTGGTTGTATGATACGATAGATGTCGGCTTCATGGCAGCCGAGACCAGGAAATCGGTGAGAACGGACTTAAACTTGGTTTGCCCCGACTTGAAATCATCACCGGCAATGTAAGTCTTGTATTGACTGGCCAGCTCGACTATACCCGGTACGAAAGTATTCTGGGGCGAGCCGTTGATGTAGGTGCTCCCCTCCTGAATCGCGGCAACCGCATAGATAATGGACGCACTGATCTCAGTGTGGTTATTCTTGATTGCAGTGAGGAGGTTCTCCGCACTGTCATGAACGCCGTCCTCCAACTCTACGAAACGCTCGGTGTTCGCAGACCACAGTACGATGACCTTGTCAAGGTTGTTGTTCTCCTTGAACTCTCGGATGTCAGCGCGAACCTGTTGGACCAGGTCACTCAAGGAGCCCTCCTTTACGTGATTCGCTCGTTCCACTTGATTCTCTGCGATGAAATCTCGGATGTAAATGCCCTTCAACGGGGAGACTTTCTGCATGTCGTCGTAGAGCTGATCCTGCAGATTCACGTTCAGAACTTCCGCACGGCGCATAGCATCACCCAACGCCATCGTGTTAATATCCCAACCGCCAATTACGAGGTCGTCCGGATTCAATAGGGGGACTACGGACTTCATAGGGACGTGAACATCTTCCCCAGTAGCTGCATCACATCCTAACTTCATCACGCCGGTGTTTAGAACAGAGCCGTACCAGTTGGCAGCCTTGGGTCCTGTCCTGGTTCGCCAAGTCAAGTTATTTTTGTTTGCCAACTGTCCGGCAAAGAACGTAGTGCCGTTGTTGCCACCAAGTCCGATAACCATAGCACCGACCTTAGGTACCTTTAGTTGAGTCTTAATCGCCATCTTAGACGGGACCTGACGAACAGTCCAAGGGGACGTGGAACGATCGACTTCGATGCGCTTGTGGTCCACTTCGGAGCGCATGACATCGTTGTCAGTCACCATATCGCACTGGACCAGTCTGAGAGCCTGCATTGTATCGAAATTGTAATTTCTTTTAGACATGTGGGCGATATGTGTAATTACGACTATCCCCCAGGTGGATGTTCCCTTACCTCTGGAGTCAGCTCTTGGTGTATCCATCACGCAGGCATTTTCACGGCGTTCCTAGCGTGTACGGTGGCTACAGTAGTGTCCTCGTTTGCAATATATGAGCACTTGCTACATTTTGAGGCCCCAAGGTATCGCAACCTTCCTTGTCTCACGCAGTCTGCAGAGAAGCGTCGTGCGTATTCTACTGATCACTCCCCTGTACTCCGTTACCTCCTTTTCTTCCCTTGTCGTAGGGCTGGTCACCGCAGAGGGCGCCTTGGCAATCGTGGTGCTACGGGACGTCTGGGAGGCCGTCGTCATCTACTGCTTTATGGTGTACGTCCTAGAAGTCTGTGATGGCGAAGCAGCATGCGCCCTGGAGGCTCAGAAAGACCCAGGATACGTGAAGCATCTGCCACCTCTGTCGTGGTTCATCCCAGAGAGCGGATGCCGAGTGTTCGGACCGGCTATAGCCAGTCACGGACAAGGCTTCTGCAAATGGCACTACGTCACGCTAGTGATACCCTGCAGCCCCCAGGTAATAAAGTATTGCAAGCGCGGCACCCTCCAGTTCGTGGTGCTGAAACCTGTGATGGCTGTAATCGCCGTGTCAGGTTTTTTAGGTCGTTGGGGGTCACATCCTGTGTACACATTCATAGAATCCACCCTCTACAACATTAGCTACTCGGTGGCTCTCTACGCCTTGGCCATTTTCTACTGCGTAACCAAGTCGAATCCCAAAATGAAGAGGTACAGACCCTTACACAAGTTCGTCTCCGTGAAGCTGGTCGTCTTCGCAACCTACTGGCAATCCTTGATGGTCGGTCTCGTCAAGGTCATTGGCAACTTGATTTTCTCGCAGTATCACCCTGAGGAACCGTTCATGACCTCTGAACACGCAGAGTTCTGGAAGAACTTCCTTTTGGCGCTGGAGATGCCCATATTTGCCACGCTATCCTACGTGGCATTTCCCTATTCGGAGTACGTACCTCACACAGAGAGTCCGTCACGGAATCTTCCACGAAGTAACAGTGACCCTGGCTCATGGAAATTTAAGTCACTGATGTTTAAAGGCAAACGACTGATTGGAGAAGCTATCAATGCTCCACGACGACTGGGAGCGAAGGTGGATGCAATCGCCGACACAGAGAAAAGGAAGGAGGGTTTGGCGAACTTCCGGCAGGTGATTGGAATGAACGACATCGCGAAGGATGCCATTTATGTGTTCGATCGCAGATACGCAGATCACACACTTGTCCCGAGCACCGGAGGGGAGACACCGCCACGTCCCCTGATCGAGGACTTCACGCTCGAAGCAGACCCTTTTTGGGACTCCCCTCCCAAGGAGCCGCGCGCACGAGCATCGAGTTTCGGAGGGTTCGAATCGCTGCCAAACCCTTTCATTCCACCACCACCTGATTTGTGACAGTAAAAAAATCGCCATAATGTCTGGTCCTATACGTGCTGCACGGAAAACAGACCGAGGCGGCCCTACCCCGTATCCTGCTCAGAGCAAGCAAGAGACAGACGACTTGGAAAATGACAAGGATGTCCTGCAGATGGTGGACCTCATTGAGATGGCCCGCTGCATGACGCTGGATGACCAGACAGAAAGGCCGGAGTTCGAGAAGGCTAAAAGCAAAGGGCGAAAGTCCTTCCACATGATCCGTGTCACCACTCCGGTGCACAAAGTGTCAGCGCTGAAGAAGAATTGGAACGACGTAGTCGAACCACTGGTCACACACATGAAGCTTCAGGTGCGTTTCAACACCAAGAGGAAGTGCGTTGAGATTCGAACATCACCGGAGACTCCTGACGAGAACAACTTGCAGAGGGGTGCGGACTTTGTGAAGTCCTTTCTTCTGGGGTTCGACGTACATGATGGCCTGGCCCTGTTGAGGCTTGAGGACCTGTTCATCCAGACTTTTGAAATCAAGGACGTGAAATTCTCCCTCAAAGGCGACCACTATGCCAGAGCCATCGGCCGTATGGTCGGAAAGGACGGCCAAACCAAGCACGCCATAGAAAATGCCACACGCACGAGACTGGTTATCACTGAGCAGCACATCCACATTCTGGGTGCATTCACTAACATTATTTTGGCAAGAAGGGCGCTGTGTTCCCTGATTCTTGGGAGACCACCGAGCAAGGTCTACAACCACCTCAAGGTGGTCACCAGACGCATGAAGGAGCGAATGTAGTGAATTGACTTACCACCGCAAAACACTGAAATGTCCGCCGACATCCACAAGTTCATCGTCGAGCTTGAGTTTGTACAGTGTCTGGCAAATCCGCAGTACCTGTACTTCCTCTCGCGCCGAGGCGTGCTAAGTGACTTGCGGTTCCTCAGGTTTTTGAAGTACTTAGAGTACTGGAGACAGCCCGAGTATGCAGTGCATCTACAGTACCCGCAGTGCCTTGCAGTGCTGACCTGTCTGCAGGACCCTGGCTTCCGGAAGCAAATTGGATCTGAGACTGGCTTGATGGAGCTTCAGAGACAACAATCGTATGGGTGGCTGTACTTCAACCACCAACATAGAGACTTGATCCCGTACCAGCATTGGTCGTTGTGCTACACTGTCAAGGAAATGAGTGAACAGGCAAAAGAGACGCCTGAAGCCACTGTGCAATGACCTCGCAAAAATCAAATGTCTTCCTTCATCTACAAGATTCCGTTTAGATCATTGATTGAGAACTACTCGCGTAGAATTTGTGTAAACTAAGTTTAAATCACTCTTCGGGATCCTTCTCCAGAATAATATCGCAGAACTTGCGGTAGTCCACAGGGTCACCCTCCATTCCTGTGGCCTGTAGGACGGCATTGATCTCCTCAAGAGTCATGGGCTCTCCAAAAGTGTTCAGCAGGTTGACCATTTGAGCCCTGGACAGGGTGCCGTCATTGTTCGTGTCGTAGGCGGCAAAAGCCTCGACGAGTTCGTCAGTGGTATCCATCTGCTTCTGACTCGTCATAAAGTCCATGACCTGGTCGAAAGTGAGATTCTCGCCGTGCAACTCCTTCAGTTGACGGAGATCCTCCTGTGTGGGGGCGTAACCCATTTGTCTGGACAAGACACCTGCGTTGTCTGGCGAACACTCGTCCTTTCCTCCGCTCACAGCCTTGAACTTAGACTCATATTTCGCCTTCTGAGCTTGAATTTCAGCAAGAACACGTTCCTCTTCAGCTTTGCGAGCGGCCTCCTCCTCAGCCTTCCTCTGCTCCTCCTCAGCCTTCCTCTGCTGCTCCTCAGCCTTTTGTTTCTCCGCCTCAGCATTCTGCTGTCTAGCTTGAATCACGGCAGGATCATTCGAGTCCTCGGCATCACCCTCGGCATCACCCCTGGCATTACCCTTGGCATTACCCTTGGCATTACCATTGGCATTACCCTTGGACGACGTAGACGAAGACGGTGGTGGTGCGTCGGAGGCGGCTCTGAACTCGTCGCGAGGCATCCAGATACCATACTCGTAGAATTCAATAGGCGCTGCACACTCCCGGAATAGGAGGTTGCACTTGGTTATGGACATCTCGACTCAAAAATACGTGTTTTTACTCCCCACCCGTATGTCTAGAATTAGGAATCATGAGTGACGCGGCCCGCAAAAACGGTGTTGCTTTCGTCAACGTCCGCGACGACGGAGTGAACAAGAGTGTATGGTGCTGGTCCTCGTGGGCGGATCTTGGTGACACATCGTCAATAACAACGGTTGCAGATTTCGTCCTGTATATTGACACTTCCTTTTACTCCGTAAAGAGTGAGAACTGGGGGATTCCACAACAGTTTCTAGAGAGTGTATCTCACCCACTGTGTCCCTGTCCGGCGATGTATTAATGCGCCTACACCACGCGATGGTGGTTACAGTCCCTCTATTCAACAAGGTCTCAAACTACTATGCGGAGCCAAGACACCCCAAAGATACAGTACACGTATCCACCCATAATCGTACATTCGCCTGCTCGTTGCATCTCGGGGGGGTCGACGTGGTGGTGGTGAAACCGACGCCAATGCTGTTGTTGGAGAATTCAGTGGGAATGGCTAAAGCGTTTAATCTCGGACTCAAAACTCACATTGGCCTTCAGATAGCAGTGTCCGAAATCTCCAACGAATTGAACGAAGCCACAACTGCGCTGAAGGAACTGACGGACGCTGCCGTTGATGAGAGCCTTCGCTTGGAGGAACGTGAGGATCAGATCTTGCAGTTCGCTGCCGCGGTTATCAACTCCAGATCGTCCCCTTTGGAACAGATCCCGGAAGTATCGCTGCCAGCGAATCCTTCGGTCGTAGACTCTTGGTCTGATACTAGCGACGAGTACGCGGAACCAGATCTACCGCTACATACCACCTCAGTCGGAGCAGACGATGCAGACATACCGCTTACCTCAGTGGCAGCAGGCAATGCAGACCTACCGCTACATACCACCTCAGTGGGAGCCGCCCCGCCACACCGCGACCCCATCGACTGGAGCTCTGCTGAAGACAGTCCACCACCCAAGACTTGCAGCGCCAAGCAGCGGATGGCGGCTTTACGCAAAAGCAGGCGCTGACTTTTCGAAAACGTATACAGAATCTTGACATTTTGAAGCACGGATCTCCACGCATCTAAAAATAAATATTAATACAATATAGCTATTCAAAACGATCACGGAATCTTGAAATTTTGAAGTTGACTTCATGAAAGAAAATTTGCATCTTTTCATTTTGAAGGTACGAATCTCTACACATCTAAAAATAAATAAAAATACAACAGCTGTACAAAAAAGTCAGACGCGCCCAGTGATGAGGATGATGTCTTGCTCCTTTACGGCCGCTCTCTTCCGCATATCAGCCTGCTTGCTCAGCAGCCTCATCTCCTTAATACTAAGCTTCTCAGTGCCAACCGTTAAACGGTTTACTGAAGTAGCTCGCTTATACTCAGCTCGCTGAGTCTTTTCGACCAACCTCATCTGGGATTGGTTTCGCTTGAGCTCGTAGGCCCGCGCTTCCGCTTCGGCGGATTGTATGCCTCTCTGCAGCCGGCGTTTGCGATCCATCAAACTTCGAAGCTGTCCTGGGCTCATATCTCCATGTACGACGATGGCCGCGTCCTTCTCCTTGAGACTGGCTGCCTTCCGCAGAGCTTTCGAGACCTTATTCGCCAGGTGGTGTTCTTGCTCCTCCTCTTGGTGCTGCATCTTCCGCACAGCATCTTCATGTGAGCCCTCAACCCTCGATACGCGCCTTTGGTTCACCTCCTTCTTCACACTCAATCCCTTAAGCGCAACATCGGCGTCCTCTGCTTTACGAACAAGCTTCGCTTGCTCATTAAGCTTGCGTTTCAGTTTCTTGTCCGCTGCTGACGGGCCGAAACTTGACACCTGTTGATGTGCAGTCGGACTCGCCGCGGCTCGTATTCTTGGAAATCCGAACTCGTCGAACCCTTCCATGGGTGAGGAATTTTGGTTCTTCGAACTGGAAATGGATACGTTCTGCGGAGATGCCGGTGTCGAGGATTTGAAAGTGGCATCCGATGCGAATCGTACGGAGTTACCAGAGGACTTGCGGCAGGCCTTTGAGGCAATAGCAGATTTCGCATGGGAGTCCTTTGAGGAGGAAGCACTGACGTGGGATGCGTTTGAGGAGGCAACAGTAGATTCGCAGGAAGGCTTCGAGGAGCCAACAGCAGCATTCACGTAGGACTTGGGAGGGGGCTTCGAGGAGCCAACGGCAACGTTCGCGGTGTGTTTACGATCGGCCTTTGATGAGCCAACAGCAGCGTTCGCAGAGGACTTACGCTTTGAGGAGCCAACAGCAGCGTTCGCAGAGGACTTACGCTTTGAGGAGCCAACAGCATCGGTGGCTTCGGATTTACGTCTAGAACTAAAAAATGATCTTCGATGGCGTCGTGAGTCGTCCGGTCCACGCATCGATGTCGTCATAGCGGTCTCAACGGTGTCAAAATAGGAGGGCTTTGTGGAGCTCTGATCACTGGGGTAGTACGACTGCTTGGTGGAGCTCTGATGAGTGGGGTAGTACGACTGCTTCGTGGAACTCTGATGACTGGGGCACTCCCCATTGGATGGAACGCCGAAAGTGGGATAGTCAGGGTCGTGAGAGAATTGCTCATCCTTAGAGAACTGCGGGTTGAAAACCTCATGAGAGGGGTAGACGGATGCTTCATCAGGTTGGAAAAACTCAGACCCCGCACGACAGCTCAGCAAATCATTCGACAGCTTCAAGAGCATGTCCCCACTACCGTAACTGCTCAGAGAGCTGGACTCGCAATGCCAATTGCTCTTCAGGTCCGTCTGGAGGTCTGTCTGGATAAATTCAAGGTCCATAAAAATGTGATAAAATGGCAATTGTTGGCCCCAAAAAAAACAACATGAGACGTGATTTGTTTGCAACGCGGCGGCGCGACATGAGACACTTAATAAATTCCTATAACATGTGTCCAGCGGAGCCACTCAACGGAAGTAGCACGCCAGCGATGCCCCAAGGATGCTGACGACCAGGACAAGGCTGCTCATAACGGCTGCGACAATCATGACCCGACTTCGCGGAGTGGCGACGACCGGGTCGGGCTCAAACCCCTCGCACGAACGGTGTACTGCCTGCTCGATAAGAGACTGGATGCCGGACGCAACTTGCATTGCGTCGAGTGAGGCGAAGGGCGAGACCACCACGGTACAAGTCGTTATCCCGTCCAGCCTCTCCGTGTAATGCCGCCTCAGACATCTGAGCAGATCTCGTTTGTTGCGTTGGGTGACAACTCCGTCGGCAAGAGCTTCCATGTCCGAGTCGGTAAACTCTGGACGGCAGCTATTGGCCGCCTGTAGATAAAGGTGGGTGGCTGATTCAAGCTTCGTAGGCATCACGAGAATCATCGGATGAAAGTCAAGCAATGCGCTTTGGTATTCTCGCGAAGTGGGGTCCGGGTACTCGAATTTGGTGCAGTCGTCAGAGTGAGTGGCGTAGGGGTAATCTTTGATACTTTCCGTCTCGATCAGCTTGTAATCTGAGCGCCAAGGAAACAGTCCGTCCCAGTTCTCTTCACAGAGCGCATCCCACTCATGCTGGACGTACTGGACCGAGAACCGTTCAGGCAGCTTGGCATTCAATCGACGGCTGAACTTATTCCGGTGGAAGAGGTCAACATTTCCTCGGTCGTTGCACATCAGGTATGCAGCGTACTGATCGGTGCCGGGTAACTGTGAGACGTCAAAGCGACCGCTTGTGCCTTTCCACTCACCCGATATGCCACCGAAGTCGTGTATGATGGGCCAACCCATCTTGGAGTCCTTTCTAGCAAGCCCGAATTGCGTATTGTAGTGGTCAGTGATGCTGCGGTAGCTGTTGTTGTATCCATGGCCAGGTATGTGGTCTGACCCAGCAACGGTGTGTGAAAATCCATCAGTAACCAGGACGATGGCTCGAACCACGGGCTGTCCTGTTCGCGTGACGTATGACAAATTCCAATTCAACCGGGAATCCCGGGACCCTCGATAAAGTGCATCCCATTGATTTTGCTCCGTGTCCTTGCCATGATAACCGACATTCTCCCATGAAAAATTCTCGTCACCGAACCCTGCAGTCTCCAATACAAAACACTCGTCCTGCGCATCAGACCAGCTCTTCCAGATGCCCCAGCCTGAGCCACATCCCGTAACCGGTGCGGGCTTGTCGGCAAACGAGGCTGCGGCGTACTCGATGTCATACTTATCCTTTAAGTCATTGACGACAGATTCCATGGCAGGCCCTAGGTTCTGCAGCACGCCCCGCCAAGCTTCAGTGGCCTGCTGAATATGGAGCAGCTGGATTTCGGGGCTGCAAGGTGTGCACGCTGCGAGAAACGGACAGAACGACAGTTTGACTAGCATTTCGACTGATAGCACAAATAGTTCTGCTCTCGACCCGGTGAAATAGGAAATAAGAAGATGCGAGCTTTCTGGATCTTGCCGTTTCTTGCGGGAGCCCAGAGTGATATAGAGCAGATGCTGCAAGACATGGGAGAACCTGGGCTGTTCGACGAGGATGCACTGCGGTCGTTTGGCCTGCCGCAGGTGCCTGTTAACGCTTCGCACTTGTCAGAACGGATGCCAGAATTGAATCCAGAATCAACTCAGTTGATGGGCTTGTTCGAAGATTTCCAAAGCGGAATGACTTCGTGGATTGAGTCAGATCTTGAGAAGTACAATGGAGTGTGGTCCTTGCGCACACACGAGACCCAGGCACTCCGTGACGATATGGGGTTGCAGATGACATCTGAGACAGCGTTCTATGCCATTTCTCGATCGTTAGGAAACGCAAGCTGGACGAACACCACGACGCGAATGCGCCTGTCTTACGAGGTGGCATTCCAGCAGGACTTCACTTGCGGAGGAGCCTACGTCAAGCTCTACAGTAGCTCGGCGGTGGAACCCAAGAAGTTCGGCAACGAGTCCCCCTACACATTGATGTTCGGACCTGATAAATGTGGGGGGGGAGGGGTCGTTCATGTCATCTTTAAGACCAGTGACGGCAGAGAGTTTCATCCTGCTACACCCATCAATGCGGAGTGGGGCGAGTACACACACTTGTTCGAGCTAGACCTCGCAGCGAGTGGCCATGTGGAGGTTCTCATTGATGGTGCCACGCAGGCCGAGCTGACTCTTGCCGACTTCGTCCTGCAACATGATAGTGAGGAAGCAGTACCACCTGACTTCGCCGTCAGAGATGTTATTATGGGTAGTGACACTTTGGGGTTCGAGTTGTGGACCGTGCAGTCTGGGACGCTGTTTGACAACATCGCTGTTTTCAGTTCCACTTCGGATAACTACACGGCCCAGCTTGCAGCGCTGAAAGCCATCCAGGAGGATTCTTGGGGTCGGCGACATGCAGTCGAGGAACGCATGCACCAGTATGTTCAGGAGTTCAGACGTGAGATGGCAGCCGCAGATGAGCCTTGGTGGTTGGTGCGCTACTTTGAGCGACACCCAATGGCCATGGCACTCTCGCTGGCGCTTACAGTGGCGCTCGGAACTGCTGCCGCGCTCTGGATGTGCGGCAAATTGTGCACTGCACGACGTAAGGGTACGGACGCTCTAGATGAGGGCGAGGCAACTGAGCCTATGGAGGGTGATGACAAGGACAAGGCACCTGAGAAGGGCGATGACAAGGACGAGGCATCTAAGCCTACTGAGGGCGATGATGAGGACGAGACAGCGGCAAAGATGCCGAAGGTCTCTGAGGAAACGACTGTTCACAAACGAAAATGAATACCAACCTAAAGTCGTCACATCAGTTGTCTTGATCTTTTGGCGGCCGCGAACTAGTTATCCCGGTGGTGACTTTTCTGGCACCTCAGCGTCCGATCGTTGGAAAAAAGTACGCTAAGGATCGATAGGCCTTCCTTTCAGAACTGGTTTACGTGCTGAGTAAACCAGTAGAGCAAAGTTTTCCCTTTTGGTCTACTGAAGATTTAACAGATGTACCGCCCCAGCCAAACTCCCCATCTGAGAATGTCTCTCTCTCACATAGATCGCAGAACGAAGTGATAGGTCAAGAGATAAGTAAAAAGACATTGGGAGTCGTGGTTGTCTGCCCATAATCAATTGACTAAATGTGTGCAGAAACCGGACAAGAAAGCAAAACAAACACGTACATTAAGGATATACAGTGAATCCTATGACATGATTCGCTAATGCGAACATTCTTGACTGTGTGCACACATTCTGGAAATATCAAAATGAGTGACCACGACGAAATGTCGTCTGTTGATATTGAGGTCACAGTGGCGGACACGCCAGAAGAAGTTGAATTACCAACCACAGCCCGTCGGCGGAGCTCGGAACTCCAGCACGACGGGCGCGGCTTGCAAGTGAAGAGCACGACGTGGCTGTGCACCAAGTCGTTGGTAAAGCAGGTGGTGTTCGCGGCATCGATCGGTAGCTTCATGTTCGGATTCAACTTGGCGCTGCTCAACACGTCATTAAGCAGCATTGGAACAGAGCTCTGGCCCTGTTCCGGAGCCGACCTCGACATCCCTGTCGGCTGTGCTCCTTACTTACCCGATCTCACCGTTTGCTACCCCGGAGGAGCATGTCAAGTTGACGGCTCTAAGGTTTGTGACCCGCCCACTCCACTCGACTGCTCTGATGCACGCTGGTACAACACCCTGACTACCACCGCCGTCTTTCTCGGCGCTGCTGTCGGCGCCATTCTCGCGGGTCGACAACTGTCTCGTGGCCGCAGGAAGCTGATGCTGCAGGCCAACGTTCTCTTCCTGTTCACCACCGTTTGCATGTGCGTTTCGAACTCCTTCGCTGCGTTGGTTTGGGCAAGGCTGGTGGCGGGTGTTGGAGTGGGCGTCATCAGCGCTGTCGTGCCCACCTACATGGCAGAGATGACGCCTCACGACCGCCGAGGCAAGTATGGAGTATCTCACCAGCTCATGGTCACAGTAGGCATCTTCGTAGCCGTACTGCTTGGACTGCCTCTTCCTGCCTCTGAATACTCAGTACTGAGTGTGACGGGCTCCGATGTGCTGGCGGTCGCCGAGCCGAACACATTCAGTAAGGTCTGGTGGCGGTTGATGTTGGGTCTAAACGCGGTTCCCGTTTTGCTCAGTCTGCTTTTTTTCGTCAAAGTGTTCAAGTTCGAGACTCCGATGTGGTACATGGAGAAAGGAAACGCCGCTGCTGCACGATCAGTTCTTGAAGTGACAGTGGGACCTGAAGAGGTGGATGACGAATTCGAAGAGCTGAACGAGGGTATCAAGCAGCAATCAAAGCATATGGTGCCGACAATGGAACTCTTCAGCGAGCGCCATCACCGTATCGTGTTGGCTGTAGGACTAGGAATAGCGGCGTTTCAGCAGTTCACCGGCATCAATATCTTCGTCGCCAGCTCCAACGTCGTGTTCGGCCAGGCAGGCGTCTCCGATCAGACGGCCACATCGATGAGCGTCATCATGAGTGCCCTCAACGTTGTGATGACGTTGCCAGCCATGTACCTGATAGAAAAGCTCGGTCGGAGGACGTTGCTGCTGATTGGAGTTACGGGACAGATTGTCGGTGTCCTGCCGGCAATGATTCTTCTGTGGGCGTACCCGGACGCCAATGCGACGCAGTGGTTGCAGATCGTCGGGGTCTTCGTCTTCGTTGTGTTCTTCGCCGTCGGGTACGGGCCTGTCCTTTGGGTGTACTTGTTTGAGATATTCCCAGTGGAGATTCGGGACAAAGCCATTGGTCTGGCTGTGAGCGTCAACTGGATCGCGGGTATCGTGATGGTTTTCATTGGCAACGTCTTGAGCGACAATCGAATCTCCTACACCCTATTCGTCTCATTGAACTGCCTAGCCCTGTTACTGATCTTCCTGTTCGTGAAAGAGACCAAGAACAGGCGGCTCACAGACAGCCCTTACGCTGCCAAGACTGGAGACGGCCCCGTGGGCATGCCCCTGCTGGAGGTGGAGGTGGAGGATCTTGCTGAATGACATGTGAAAACACAGTATCGATACCATGGGGTGGAAGGCCAACAGCTTTCTAGGTATCCTCTCCATTCGCATGGTAGGTGCCAGACCCAGCACTAATTTAGGGTGTGGTTTGTGCGGGAGTCGCGCAGATCGCAATGGCAGTTGCCGTGTGGAATATTTTTGAGTACCTGCGCCCTAACCGCTGGGTGTTAAGAACTGTGACCCTTGGCGTTTTCGCTGCGGCTGGATTATTAGGGTGAGTTTCAACAAATACAATTCAATATTGGAGCAATAAAAGTACTTTTTTTAATGTTCCTATTTTCAAAACATTTCTGGCAGCATCTATGCTGCGACTACTCGTAATGAAACTCTCGTTTGGGCGTATTTTGGGATACTGCTGGCGTCAACTGTGTGGATGATCCTCATCACATTGGACATGATGCAAATCATTATTCTTCTGAGAGGCAAGCCACA
>NW_027151727.1:0-2020 GCF_019968955.1 Porospora cf. gigantea A | reverse complement strand
ACAACCTTATTCCCCCCTCGTGACGTCTTTTCGGCTGATGCTAGACCGTCTCACGTTGGTGATTCGGTCAAGGGGGGTGGTGACGCGGTTCTAAGGGACATGAACCGCTAAGCACAAAAAAACCAGGAGGGGAGTGGGTATAGTATTACCCCACTCCACTTCTGAGCTTATCCGAGTCTAGCGGGTCTGCCGTAGGATAAGCGAAGAAAATTCACATAATCCATCATTTGGGCTCTTGCACGTTTTGGAGCACGTTTCGCAGCGCGACGACTCTCCAAGCACCTCATCAAGAAAGCAACCAAACGATACACCCCCAAAGGACAAGTCAAGTACGCCTTCAACACTCAGAAACGCCTTCTCAAAACTATGCGACGCTACGCTACACGTCGGGGTACTCGCCGTACTGGTCGTCGTGGTGCTGCTATACTTCGCCGAGCCCGAAGGCGCCGCGGTTCTATTCTACGGAGACGCCGTTACCGTGGGAGACGCACACGTCGCAGCCGCGCTTACAGCTACCAGCTCAAGAAATTCACAGTTCCTGTACCGATAATGCCACATCTCCAGCTGTATGGAACCCTTAAATCTGTCCACCAGGACGGTTTTTGTATGACTGGTCATATGGGATTTGGCGTCGTAAAGATAGGATCTGGAGACGCTAGAACTAAACTTTGTTCGATGCCCTTTATAAGTCCGTTCCCCGATATCAAGAAAGAGTGCCTGGAAGGCAGCTGGTACTGGAAACCTCTTGGTGTAAAGGTGACCTTTAAGCCGATGAACGTTCCGACGTACAACATTTTCCAGTATACTAATCACTACGGTGAATATGCTCGTGATGGAAGTATCAACGAATTGGACAATTCGCACAACTTCAGTACTATCCGAGCGGCCCTTACTGGAGGATCAGGCCAACGAGGCATTAGGAAACATATATGTAGAGGCACGAAGACTATTTTCCTCCCCTGGAAGGGTAAGAACATTCCGCAACACTATAAGATTGGCGATTGCAACACTGGTGCTCACGGCCAAGGCTCTCCCTACAACATCATGCACAATGATAGAGGCTATTATCGTACGGAGTACGTTATACGAGGAGAATTGAATAATATGCCGACAACCCGTGGATATACAATGTTCTTCATTGAGACTCCTTACTCTGCGCCCACTGAGAACAACGAAAAGCGTGATTTCGCTAGACAGACGCAGGTTGTCCAGTGTACCATGACCTTTTTGTACAGGACTGTAGGACCGAAATCGAATACGGCATCCGTTTCTGGAGGACCTTTTGCACATCAGGCCTCCATGTTTTTGCCTTGGGCTAGGTATGAGCCACATCGTACCAACCTTGAGATTTACAATCCTGGTAACTTCGCAGTGAATCTGCCGTCCTACGATGACCACGCTTGTGATTCGGAACCTGCCCCTCAACCAATTGAATGCGGTCATAATGATCCATATGAGCCGATTCCCGTCGATCCCATTCCCGAAGATCCACTTCCGGAGGACCCTCCCGCTCCACAACAGAGCCCCCTACTATTTACGCCTACGGTCGAAGATAGAACAGGCATTTGTCCTTTCAAGAAAAATGTTACATTTGAATGAATAACTATGAAAAAAGCTTTAGCATACTTTCGGGCTCGATTGGCTCCACTGTCAAGGTGTCAATAAAATGACGGATGTCCGTCACGCGGCGGAAGAAGGCTGCCTTCTGGCTCGGAGTAGCTTGGGGAAACCACACCTGTGGTGCCACATTACTGGTGAAGACAATCTTCTTAGGGCACACTATTGTTGTACCACCTTTGATCTCTCGCAGGACGGGCCAGCGGTCCGTCAACTGTAGAATATCCTCAATGGGATGAGTACCTTTGAACTCGTCGAAGAGAACAGTCCCATGGTGCCCGTCTTCGTAACCATCCCACCAGCGGGGATTAAACACTTGATATATAGCGCCAGTCGCTTCAGCCCTTGCCGCAGTGGTTTTACCTGTGCCAGTATTGCCAAAGAAGATACAAACCTCCTTGGG
>NW_027151726.1:0-16644 GCF_019968955.1 Porospora cf. gigantea A | reverse complement strand
CTGCTGCCTACGCGACGGGGCTTCTCTGCGCCCGCCGCCTGCTTAAACAGATGAACATGGACTCGCACTTCGTCGGCGTCGAGGAGGCTGATGGTGAGAGCTTCAACATCGAGGACGACTGCGAGCGCAAGCCTTTCTACTGCGTGCTTGACAAGGGTTTGGCTCGAGTCACCACTGGCGCTCGTGTCTTTGGCGCTATGAAGGGAGCTGTCGATGGTGGCCTGAACATTCCCCACTCCGTAAAGAGGTTCCCAGGCTACGACAAGGAGTCGAAGTCCTACGACGCCTCCGTACATCGCGACAGAATCTTTGCTTCCCATGTGGCAGAGCATATGAAGCTGCTCCAGGAGGAGGACGAGGATGAGCTCAACCGACACTACGCCAACTACGTGAAGGCAGGCATCAACGGTGAAAACCTCGAGGAGACTATTGAGAAGGTCCATGCCGCTATTCGTTCCAACCCTGACCGAGTGAAGTCTGAGAGGAAGCTGACACCGGTTTGCAAGCGAGACGGCACGATGATCAAGACCAGCACAGCGTCTTACCCGCGCCCTAAGGCTCTCAACAAGGAGCAGAGATACCAGCGCCTGCAGAAGAAGCTTGCTCTGTACGCCGAGAAGATGGCTGAGGAGGATGATTCAGAGTGATTTGATGACCCTTAGATGACAAACAGACACCCTGATGCGATACAAAGCTTCTGGACAGGTTTCAGATGACATGTGGGTAACACTCAAGGCGAAGAGCCTTCCAAACAATCTGCCAATATGCGACTGCGGTAAGAACCGCGAGGCCGAGCAGTGCAATATCAGGAATCCCTGAGACGTAGCCATACCACAGCGGCCCCGCGGTCATCGCTGCTGTGCCCCATAGACGTAGAGGCAAACGAACACCAGCTGCAGGGAAAGCCACCAGAGCAGTGCTGAGGTGTGATAGAAGCTCCGCGAGCGCCAGAGAGTACACGTGAGGCCTGCCCGCCAGCAGGACGATAACGACAACTCCGAGTGTAACTCTCTGTGCTCGTATTTTGGATGCTAGCCATGAATCGTCCGCCACAATTGTAGGTCTGATGTCCAGACTCCCAGCTACGCTCATTACAGCCAGCACGACGCAGTACAGCTGCAGGCTGAGCGCCGCAACTTCCCATTTGTCACCGAACAGCAGCCTGATCAGACTCGGAGCCACCGCCGCACCAACCACCACACCCAAGATACCGAGGCTTCCCTCCAAGGAGACCCACCGCTGCGCGGAGGCGCCGGATTTGTCGGGGTCCATGTGGATCGAGGCAGTGGCCGAATCTTCGAGAGTCGCGAACAGCGTACGCACTGGGACGCCGCCCAGAGCACAGACGAAGCCCCATATTCCTAGGACGTCTGCAGGATAGAGCCACATAGCAATTAGGGAAGTGGTCTCTTGAGTCAGCAATTTCTGTCCGGCAAGCATCCATAGAGTCTCCGGGCGGACGTTGGAATATGTACTTTCTGTGTCGGGTGCAGGCCATGAATAGAAGTACCACCACCAAACGCAAGAGAATGCAAGGTCGCCCACGACGGCACTGGTCTCAGCGTCGACCGTCTGCAGAGCAAGCACAACCAGCGCCCGCATGCAGGTCGCCAGGGCCTCCGCACTGCCTCTGGCGCCGTCGGTGGCGTACGACCTTACCACGTAGGGCTCGGCAGCACCTTCTATCGCCAGGCTAGCTGCGAACAGGGCAGCAGGCAGACCACGCAGAGACGTGAAAGACATGACAGTGGCGCTCCATGCGCCATAGAGCGGCAGCAAATGAGCACAATTGCCCGTTCTCAGACCAGTGACCCTCAAGACCTCCTTTAAGGGGTAGACACACAGACGCCGCTGGAAACCGAGACGAGAGACGGCCCCGAAGGTGAGGGGGTTCAGCCGGCGTACCTGCAGCAGCGACGCCACGACGCTCGTCGCTCGGACAAGCATTGCTTGAATAACCATCTTATGTCCCGTTTTCGCTCAAATGTTTAACTGATCTCTGAACAGCTTGCCATTCCGTCCTCCACTTGTTGCGAATAGGCTTGGGTCTCCTGCTTCGCTCAAATGTTTAACTGATCTCGCAACAGCTTGCCTATGCGAATCTCGTGACACATTCCGTCCTCCACTTGTTGCGAATAGGCTTGGGTCTCCTGAAAGGTTGTCATCGGGTCAAGACGGCGGATAATGCGACGTATATCCTGAGAAAGAGTCGCGTCTTCCGCCTGGGCGACCACTTTCGCATTCTCTGTGATCTTCACGAAGTTGCCTTGGATTTGGTAGGTTGCAGTACGCCTGGGACGTCCGCTCTTGTGTTCAATCTCCCTCAGATGCCAGGTGTCGTCCTTAGTTTTTCGCAGTTCGCGCTCGTAGAACCGATTTTCGTTGCCGATGCAGGCGCGGTAGAGCTGTCCTTTCTCCGGGTTGAAGCATCGATCCAAGATGTGGAGTACGGATTTACGCAGTGCCTTAGGTCCGGAAAAGTCTCCTAGTTGCTGTAGCTGCGACAAGTTAGCCCGCTCACGCGGATTCAGCTCGATCCATCCGAGGTTCTGGCCGTTCCTTACAATTTGGACTGCCTTGCCGTGGTCGATGAGCGTTATCTCGACGCGGCCGCCAGAGGAGAGATCTATCGTTTCCTTGATTTGCAGGGCAGGTCCTGGCTCGACTGTCTGAATGAGTCCTCGAACTGGCACCCCCATAGAGACTTGAGGGACTATGGCGACTTGGCGGGGTTTTGGCCACTGTAGCAGGCTGTACACCAGAGGTATCGGCTGGGATGCA
This sequence comes from Porospora cf. gigantea A, assembly GCF_019968955.1. Lineage (NCBI taxonomy): Eukaryota > Apicomplexa > Conoidasida > Eugregarinorida > Porosporidae > Porospora > Porospora cf. gigantea A. The sequence goes on along the minus strand of NW_027151726.1, from coordinate 13,863 downwards.
CTGCCTACGTGCCGCGAACCTTGCACTGTCGTAGTCCAGAGCTTCCGCTGGTCGGTGGACATCAACAGCCTGATTGTGGCCTTCGAATTCAAGTCGATGACGCATTCGAATCCGGACGAAGTGTGCTCTATGGAGTAACGAATGTGGCGAGTCATCATCGGGAACTTGAAATCTTCCGTGATGGCGGCCGTGTCTTGGGAGTCCGGTTTGCTGCGGATACGTCGCCGCATGACAATCGGCCCCGACACAGTGCCCAGGTATGTCACGAACTCTGGCGCCACCATGAAGCTCTCAATGTCGGTGGTCTCCCCTTGTTTTCGTTCTTGGCGACGATTCAAGGTGTCGTCATCGGGCTGACTCAAGCTGATGGAGGACCGAGACAGTCCAGAATTTAATTTGTACCCTTGGTTCATCGTCTTATGTTTTACCTTGTGATCTGAGTTATGATTGTAGCAGCGCTCACTGACGATTTCTATCACTTCTCTCTCCACGCCGCGACGATAGACCTTTAACGACCTCTTATTGCCAAGGGTCACCACCAGTCTCAGGACGCCAGAGTGGTAATCATACTTGGTCTGATTTTTCTGGAAGTCTTTAGTGACCATAGTCTGGAAGTTGGGTGCGGACACCTCGACATGTTGCATTTTTTTGTTGACCTTCACACTGATGGTGTCCATATTGTGCTTGGCAGGCACATCTGCAATGGTCGACAGTAGACGACCCACATAAGCATCAGTGCTGGAGACTATGCCGTCCCGAGTGAGGTTTGCTGATGTCTTGGATGAGCTCGCATTTTCAGCTACAGCTTTCAACGCATCCATCGCTGGTGCCATTAATGTCTCTAGAAACCGTCTTACTCGGTCGAAGCGCGATTCCGCGACCGCTGACGGGTTGTCCCCAGTGAATACGTTCTCGTCTAGGATACGCGTCAAAGTATCGGGAACACCGTTGTCTGCCGGCTGTACTAATGAGAGTAATGAGGCGAGGGCCACGGGAATCAGCCTGTTTGGCTCGTTTGGCTCGTTGTATCTGACTCGCATCGAATTGAGTCAATTACACAATCTAAACGCGACAAGCGTGACCCCACTGGCAACAACTAAAACATAATGACTCTAAAACCTTATAGTGAAGCGACGGCTCTACTCTACCGCATACGTGAACATGTAAGAGAGGTGGGGTTTAGAGGCCGCAAGCAATCAGCAGCTCAGGGCCTATGTAGATGGATGGCAAGCAGTTAAGAACCAGCTGCTGCTACCGCAGGAGGAGACTGCTCCTCCGGAGCACTCCCATCGTCGAGTGAAACGAAGCCAGCAGAGGTCGCAACCTTACGTTGCGACCTCTGTTTCGTGTTCTCAGGGAGCCCAGATCTGAACACGAATGTGTTTTGTTTTCAATGCCAGAACTTGAAGGATGCTTAGCGCTTTCCCTTGCCAGTGGCCTTCTTCAATCCGGCGTCGGTGAAGTTCGCTACAGCCTTCAGCCCCTCCTCTACCGAGTGCCGAGACAGCTCTCCCGGCACAACCAATCGCACGCTGGTTCGAACCTCTCTTGCAGACAGTGTATCCTTCTTGGTGATCTTACACAGCCTGCTGGCTTCCGACGCCAGCTTGTCGAAAACGTCAAGCACGAATGAGTTCATGATCACGATAGCCTTCTTCGTGATGCCGATCTCTGGGTGTACCTGGCGCAGCACTTTGAAGATGTAGGAATGGAAGTGCTCTGCCTTCTTCTTTCGGTTGACTTTCTTGGCATCCTTGACTGGTGTTACGACAGGCTTGGAGGACGACGCTACCATCTCCCAAGTAATTTGCTGTTTCCAGTAGTGGTTGTCATACACTTGGGCTCGGTCCATGCGGACCGTCATTGGTCGAGTGTTAGCCTGACAGATGAGCAGCAGACGTAACGAAACTTCCCTATGATCGGTTCCTCACACATACTCATACTCCCACTCGCCTTCCTCCTCATCATCATCATCATCATCGTAGTACTCGTACTCGTCGTCCTCCCCCTCCGCCTTTGACGTCTCTCCTTGGACAGTGCCCCTGATCGCGTTTTTTATGGCGCCGGTCTTTTCCTTGACGGCTTCGCGGAGCTCTTGGAAGCCGCTCTTTTTAGCCACATCCACCTTTTTCATATGCGTTTGCACTTCCTCTTCGTCCTCCTCCTCTTCATCCTCCTCCTCTTCATCCTCCTCGTACTCGTAGCCATCGTACTCATCCTCATTCTCATCTAGTTGGACTACATTTGGGTCCTCAATGACAAGACCCATCAACGCTCTGATTATCGGAAACTTGGAAGGAGTATCAGGGGTCCAAGAATCGGGATCAGGTTTAGACAGGACTCCCCCAAAGAGATCTGCCGCTAGTGTTAACTCAAGTCCGTTTCGCTTCGATTCGCCCACGAGTTTTTTGAGGAGCATACCAATATACCGCAGGGTGGTTCGTGTGATGAGAGGACGCTTCGAGAGGAGGGCCTGTAAGCATTTCCTCTGTGCTACTTTCGGACAGTCAGCTCCATTCGACCCCAAACGCGATAGAATCTGGTCAAAGCTTGTGGGCCCTAGGATCCCTCCCGGAATGGACCCGAGCACCACCAGCATAGTGCGGCATATCGCAGGAACGTTTAGAGGGCACAGGTTCCAGGCAGATAATCCCCCCTCCAAGCAGCTTAAAACTTTCGCCATGGAGGCCTGGGAGACGGGACTCATAAAGAGAAGCTTCTCCTGAAACACGCTCCGTTGTAACAGAGCAGCCGACAGGGAAGTGAGCCACTCGGGAACTGGGGGGAGGCCCCAGGCAGGTCGGGAATGCGCGTTCTCCAGAGCGCCCATCACATGCACTTCCCGGCCGTCCTGCTTCAAAGATGCGGCGGAAACATAATCCAGAATCCGTTTGCCTTCGTGGAGGAACATAAGGTCCTGTAGCTTCTCGAGGCTGTCGACGTAAACTACTCGTCGTTTGAAGGACTCCGACTGCTGCTCCTGGTCAAGGGCCAGCCCTGTGGAGACTCCAGGGTGTAGGAAGTAGATTCGCCGCAGGTTCTCTTTCAGAGACAGAGAGAGGACCTCGAAAGATCTGGCAAGGACGGTAATCGAGAAGTCAATAAGCGGTTGGCACCCAGCCATGCACACTACCATCACCCAGTGGAATGCCTGGATCGTCTCTCTGAGGCTTACAGCCAGCATCTGGCTTACGCGGTAGGCACGTTCTTCTGTTTCGATGCCCCCACTCTCGGGGCTTAGTACGAGGCATAGCTCGTTCTGCACTGTGGTGCCGGCCACTTGAATGATTGGAGTCGACTCCAGCGAGGAGAAGTCCAGAGCAGCCCACTGCTTCTTAATGTCATCGATTGACCCCAACCGTGTCTCTTGCTCACCGATGTCGAAATTGAATGGCATCGCCAATTCCTACACGTACAACGGGAAATGTCCTTTTACATCTCGATGGGGAACGCCAACTGTGGCTGTTTCGACGAGTCCGTCGGTCGCAAATACGGGGAACGACCCAAGTCTGGCCGTCAGCAGTATACTCGAGACCAGCTGAGGTCACCTTTCGATGAGTGAGGCGTCGATGACTCAGATACAGACCCGTTCCAATCCCTGCTAGCGCAAGCCGAGCCAGGACCGTCAAGGCAAGGTACCCTCGACTCACAGCTTATGACTGGGAAGAGCGGTCGCGAACCATATCGAAGATAGAAGAGGTGTATGGTATTAAGTGGCGAGAGTGATCGTGTGTGAAGTACTTTCTGTGAGATACTTTATATAGGGCAGTCAAGTAGTTGTTCACTTCTGAAGCGAGCTCAGGTGCTTTTTCAAGAACTGGAATGCTTGCGTGTCGAGTCCGTACTCGGTGATAACAGCGACGCCGCATCCTACAACCTTACGAGGGTTGCCGTCGCGATCGATCTTACAGAGACCGCACATCTCGCCCAGTGTCTTCTGGTTGGGAATGTGAATGATGGGAACGCTCTTCTCCTCGCAGAGAGCCTTGATGAGCTTCGTGTAAGCCTCCTCCTCGACGGAGTCGGCCAGGAAACAAACGTGAGCACGTCCTCCATCGATGACCTTCACACACTCGTGAATGCCGCGACGCAGTCCGTCGCTCTTCAACGCCGTCTTGATGACCTGCTCCACAGCTACGCCAAGGTCGGTGATCTCCTCTTGCGCCTCAACAAGCGTGGCATCATTCGTGACTGAAGGGAGTACGTCCGCCATTGCTACACGACCTCGACCAATTCGCAAATACTTTGCCCGTTCTGTCCCCGAGCAGTTGCGACATCACCACACAGCGTTTGCTAGACTGTCATACAGTTCGCCTTGGTCGTCGTCACTCCACTTCACGTCAACTACAGGGGTCAGGGACGGGACCTCCTGTCTGTCTGCTTCTGCCTCGAGATCTGGGTTGTCTACGAAAGGGGACGCCCTGGGAAGGGCCTGTCGAGGCACTAGCGGTTTCTGGGGACTGGGGGTACTGTTCTCCACAAGAGTGGGGGAGTCTGCGGCGGGTGCCTTCATGGTCACGGTTGCGTCGAGGTCTTCCTCTCTTTCCAACACATCGATTTGAGTGTCGTCTAGCCCTTTCCAGAGGTGAGTCGCGCCTTCCGACGCCCCCGACAACAACAGATGCATGTCTTGATCGGGAATGGTCTGTACAGCCATGACGTTGGCCCTCCCAAAAGGATCGTCGAAATGTGCTCGCCACGAACCTCGGTGGGTTGTCTTGTGGTTCCGGTCGAGAGTGAACAGCGATATCGACCCACCTGCGTGCCCTACGTACACTCTGGTGGAGAGCGTCAGGGGGGGATCCGGGTGGTGCACCTCCAGACTAACGCCTCGGCAGTTCGCTGCGCTGCTGTGGAAGCCAGCAAGACACAGCGTAGCCTCCACGGGGAACAGAAGTTCCTTGGGCGCCTTGGGCATTGTCTGTATCACAAAAGTGTAACGCGCTCACATCAGCAATGGACAGCTCCGATTTGGTGTGAGCATCTCTCAGCGACGCGACAGAGAGCACTGAGATTTGCTCTCCTTGAGAGACGTAGAGCCTGTCTTCTACCGCGTCGATTTTGATGGCACAAACGCTTTCGCCAGCGACCGACAAGGAGTACAGGAACTGGGTTCGTGTACTTACGTCCACAACTAGGACTTGCCCTGTGGAACTGCCGACGAAAGCGATTCTACGGGGCTTCTCGCCTGGCCTCAAAGGAGTCATCACCAGAAGCGCACCCTTTGTTAGTTTGGCGCCCCGATCGAGACGCGAGGCCAGCCTTCCACCCGCGACAACCTGCAAGCAGACTCCAGAACCCCTTGATACCAGCTCGTCCTCGTCATTACCGCGGTCTTGGCTGAATTCAACCACTCTGATGGCGTGGTCGTACCCTACAGTCAACATGACAGGGATCGTGGATCTCCAGTTGCTCACAGACCCGTCAGAGGTGAGATGATATGGAATGCTGTCAACAAGGTCCAGGGACAAGACCATTTCGTCGTGGTGGGCGTCGATGGGCTTGTCGAAAGGCAGCAGTTCAAAGGCGTCGGTATTCACAGTCGAGAAACCGAAAGCATAGATCTTCCCTTTGCCCCCTGCAACAACTACCGTCTGCAAGCTCTCGCAGTAGGCGAGACACCTGATCCGCTGCGTGAACGGGACATCGCACAAATTTTTGAAGGATATCCACTCCGAGTTGTCAGCGTCCAGCGCCCAAACTGCTATCATGCCCAACTCCTCAGGTTCGATCAGGGACCATGCCCTCCCAAGCCGCGCCATTTGAGACGCTTCCTCCATGGCAACAAACAGGAGTCTCTGCGTGGGGTCGTAGCGAAGACCGGACACTGCGAAACGTCCTTCGATGGCGCTGGCGAACATCTCCGGCCGAGCAAACTCCGGCGCCTCGCCCGTATTTTCGGTGAACCTGAGGAAGCTCATCATCGGCGGAGACGTGCGGGTATCTGGCCTTCGAAGGCAGTCTGTCAGGAAGGACTGCAGGCCACGAAGCCGCGCCTTTAACGCTAGGAAATCTTGTGGCCGAAAGAAGGTTTTAGGCGGTAACGGGGGCAATGCTGTTATGTCCATCGCTCGCATATCGGCTTGGAGCCTACAGAATTCCGAGTACCTCTTGTCCACGACCCATGACAACTGGCCGTACTGCACGTGTATATGGAAGAGGAATGTAGAGTTGTCAGGTTTGACCGAGTACTGCGCTATTCTCGCACTGAAACGGTGGAGATCCATAGAATTCGGAGAAATTTAGTCACGGCCGCCGCGGCAACACTGCACCTAGCGGCCTAATTACGCGTCAGCCGCTAAACGGACAGGCTTAGAGGCTCGCCGCTGCGAATTGAGTTCTTAATGATGCGGAGTACCATAGGGCCCTTAGCGTGTAGCCACTTGTGGCACCATAGAGCAGCTGGAAACGGTAGTGTCGGGATGGTGCACGCGCACAGCAGAGGTTTGGGGGCCGCAGCTGCGTCGATCCATCCGTTGAAGTGCTCCAGTCGGTCCAGAACGGACGTTATGGTGCTTCGGAGAGGCATAGAACCGGCCGCTAAGTCTTCGGGGCAGGTACAATTGCCCCTCTTCGGAAAAGCGACGACATGTTGGCGAGGTATTCTGGGAAGGATCAGCAGTTCGGATGCGATTAGAACGGAAAGCTGTTGTACGGGGCATTGGAGAGCGGTCACGAGTCGTTGTGCTTGCATGATTGCAACGTCGTGAAAGGCCAGCAGAGATGTGGTCCATGAGCGGATGCAAGCGGTTGCATAGCATGGCTCATGAGGGAGTGGCCGTCCTACCATGCGCCAGTGGGTCATGATCAATGCCAGTTCAGGTTTCAACACCGTGGCCGACATGACACCAGCGGAAACGGAAAGCGTTCTTAGACCGGAGAGTGTGAAGGTGCGAGCCAGGCGAACGAAGTGCCGACTAGGCACCTCTGGAACCTCAATAAATCTCACCCACAGCGCGGTACCAGGCAAGCCCAGAAGCTTCACCCAGCGCCAGCAAACGGGACCCCAGACACGCTCCACTGTGGCCGCCTGGGGCAGGCCACGTAGAGTGTCCAGAAGGGACGGATCCGGGGGAACCCACTGGGTGTATGCGCGGTTGAATTCGGATGGTTTATAGTCATCCAAGCCGACGGTGTCAAAGAAGTTAGATTGGTGGAAGGAGTCGAATTGAGTGTGTAAACGGAATCCCAACGCGCAACTCAAATGGCCTACAAGCCAAGCCAGTCGTCTCGCCTCCTCCACAAGGCCACGAGAATGCAGAACGTCTCTCAGTCGCGCTATGACCTGGGCGACAAGCACCACAATGGCCGCCTCATCGGCACGGAATCTATGGGCTGCGACAAGCATTTCATTCCAGCTGGGCGTTGAAAGCTCGCAAACGTCCAGCGGATCATCTCCAGGATGCATGCAGTGCTTGGCCTGGTAGGAGCACCGTGATTGCAGTTTGGCGGTGTCAGTCGCCAGTTCATGCTTCTCCTCTTCAGAGAGCGCTTCCCACCGCCTCCTCGCGGTGCATTTCTGGATTCGGATGGTGTTATCTGGACTCCGACGCATGAGACGCGGACCCGTCCCTCTCAACCAATGAATCAGACGAACCGCCGTGTCCTGCGACGAGGCGCAAACGGCTGCCAAGTCATCCGCCAAAAGAGAGCATGTCGTACTCAAAGCAAACCTTTGTAACTCTTCGGTGAGGCACAGAGGTACGTTCGAACGCCGCCAGCTGTAGCTACGGCCCAGGACGCCCATCTCTTTGGTAATGGACAGGTTCAGTTCCAGCCGGATGTTGATGGATGCTGTCACGGTGCAATAAGGACAGCGCCGAGAAGTGAAGATACAGCTGCAGTTCACCACTTGGTTGGGGTCGAGTGTGGACAGCTCTTTTTGGAGGTTCAAGTCCACCATGTCGGCCCGTCGCAGACCGGATTGTCGGTAAACGCCGTCGATGCCTGTAGGAAGCAGCATCTCCAGCAAGAATGGAAGTGGTCCCCGAGTTTGGAAGTGAGCGGGAACCGTGAACCTCACTCCGAGGTGGTGGCACACGAATTGCCAAAGCGTTGAGAACTCCTGGAAGGACATCCCACGTGCGGCCAGCGCCTGCGCCATCACAGGACCAACAACTGATGAGCTGTAGATATCTACCTTGGCGTTCGTGGGCGAATTCATTTGAGCCTTTGCCAATTCGGTCATCACGCGTGACAGCTGCGCGCCGAGCGCCGGCAGCTCCGGCATGTCCCTGACAGCCAACAGCAGGGCGTTGTACGCTCGGGCACGCCACATCTCGGCCCCTCGAAGTAGCACTGCAACAGCGGCTACGGAGGTTGAGGGAGCCGCCGCCTCCACAAATGTGCTGAGCTGCTCCAGGCAGGCCGCCGCTTGGCAGTAAGCCTCGCTGACGACGGGCGATGCCTGTACCACGTGTGCAACGCGGTCACAGGAAGCCAGAGTGAGTGAGACGCGACAGAGAGACATCATCAGGCCCCGTCCGTCTTTTGAGCAAGTATTCTGCGATCTCAAAAAAACTCGGAGTCCGAGGGCTACGGTGCGCCATCTTGGAAGCGATTGCATTTGCTGAAGGGCGCGAACCGTCTTGACTGCATCCGGCGACAGGATGTCACCACATATTGGAAAGCTCAACGTCTGCATGGGCTCTTCGACGGTCGAGGGTCTCTCACGTTGGGGAGGAGGCTGCACGTCAATCGAAGCGATCACATCATTGACGTCCACACCTCGGGGACGAGGCATATCCGCCTCGATTAGCGGATACGGAGCCCAGGGGGAACTATGTATCTTCACCGGCATCGCCTGGCAGTCCTTCGTTACAATGTCGCTGTGAACTGCCCGGTTCCGACCCGTCGGAGCCGATGAAGGTTTCGTTACCCCTGGGGCAACTTCGAAGACCAACTCAATAAGGTGGCGCTCGAGAATCGGTATCCGGTGTGACGGGCTAGCCGGTGGGCTCGCGATGCATAACTGTGCGGTCATGAAGTCTATTGCGCTAGCAGCAAGAGCTTCGAAGCCTTCGCCACAGTCTTCAACGAAGACCCTCACTATCTCGGTCCCAGCATGCGTGACCACCCGTCGATCCGCTTGCAGGTGCGCGAGTAGAGTCCTCAGAACAACACTGGTTTCCTCTCGGCCGACAGGAGAGTGCACAGGAGACGACCCGTCGGCCGGAAATCCGCACTGACAAAGCCACGTCTGAACATCGGCGGCGTCATTGGCCTGTGTCGAAAGGAGGAGACCCTCACTGAGAGTATATTAGCGGCTAGAGGCGAGTCGTAACCCTCGCAGTAAACCAGGCCGTGTGCCGTGTCAGCCAGAAGGCGAGAGCCAAGACTGAAGACGCCGCCGACGAAGGAAGGCGCTGTGTGTCGACCATCCTCGTCTCACATGTCAGAACGTAAGCTAACTGAACTTCAGGTGCCGTAACGGCCGATAGACCGGTAAGGTCGACTCGGCAGACAACCAGGCTCGGCAGCGACCACGACGGCACAGGGGCAGCGGTTGTGGGCTCCTCTTCAGCGATGTAACGGAGCGTGGGTAGTTTTCTGCGGGCCTTTTGGCGGGTCGCGTGGGCTGCCACCGCGGCTGCAGGATCGGGCGAGTTCCATCGGAAGGGATGCGGCCCTGGAGGACGACTCAGCTCCGGCGGAATAGGCATTTGATTCAAGTTAGGTGGGTCTACGGAAGCGAATGTCCAGCTTCGGCTTCGGCATATGGTGCCTGAAAAATCACAGCTTCCACATTGAGATTGCGTCGTAGTACCCACCGATCTGCGTTTGTGGGATGCTCGGAACCGAATCGCGCAAGATTTCAAAAGCAGCCGGAAGATTCGGGTATCCATGGAAGACTCACGGACAGAAAGCTGCTCACACACGCGTTTCAAATACCGCATCTGGGTTTGTATTTCAGACCGTAGTGCAAGGTAAATGAGACTTGTGGTGCACATATCACGGACCAGATGAAGCTTTGGCCGCATTCTGGCGTCGTAAGCGGAGAAAGGCTTGCGTCTCGCCTTGCAGTTCCACGGGACATCTGCAAATGTCGCATGCAAAGAGGGATATGTCAGTCCCACGAATTCGGTTCCACCAGTTATCGCACCAGACGCAGGCTGTCGGAAAAATGCGGGGGGAGTGTAGCCGATCGGAAACCTGACGAATTGTGAGTTCCGATAAATGAAAGTCTCCAGGGAATGTGCTACCTCTGACATGTCCGGAACGGACTGCAGCCATTTCAATGCGAAGTATTCCAGCGATCGAATATCTTCAGCGGACCAGGGCCCATCAATCTCCACGGCTTTAACAAGTCGCATCGCTAACATTTTACACTGCAGACACACTGAGTGGTCGCAAGCACAGGTGGATTTCGTCATGATGACCCGAGAAATGCTGAATTGAACAATGCACTCAAGGCAGTCGTATCTATCTCACATGTGAGCACGAAGACAGGTACTAATCCCCCGGTGGAGCTTCCAACGGAACGACGTCAAGCACGTCGGCTATTCGGAACCCACGAGCCATCAGCGTTGTCCCATCGGCACCCGAGCGGTAGCACGAATGCACCGTGCCCAGCGGGAAAGATCGAGTGCCCGTGGTCTCGTGGCGCAACGCGCGAAGGCTGAACTTGAGTGACCTGCTTCGTGTGGTTGGGGCTGCGTGTTGCAGCAGGGTGACCAGATCGCGAAGACTGCAGTCCAACCAGGCGTACAGATGATACTCTCTCACAGGGTCGCCTTCATCCCGCTGCTCGTAGTGCTGAGAAGCACGGAGGACTCGTAACAAGAACGGCGGCACGACTTTGCGATCTATGTGCCCCTTTTGCATCTCTGCTCGCCGTGGCCGGTCCAAGGGAGACCGTCGTGGCCGGGAATCCTTCTTCAGGACTGCGGAGGGGGATCTATGGTCGTAGGACCTTTGGCGCTCACGAGACCTCCTTCTTCTCGGAGCTTTCTCGCTGTAATCGTTGCGAGGCATATAGCGATTTTCTCACACTTTCACACTCTTCTCACGTTGAGAGTCCCGCTGCTCCGCCTCTAAGCATCATAACCATATGCACAGTGTTGCCAGCCTTTACTCCGGAACCCGCCAGAGTCTTCTCGTCGCTCATCTGTCGTCCTTCAAAGATCAATTTGATTTGCTCCTTTGTGACGCCATTCTTCGCCATCAGCTGCATCTTCAACTGGTCCACAGACCAGGATTCCTCAATGTCCATCTGGAAAGTCTCGCCTGTATTTGGGAGTGCCTGTCCAGTCACCATTCAGCAATCGCACGTTAATCTGCATCTTATATTATCGTTTTTATCGGTTTATGCAAGCACCCACTCTCAAAAAACTTTCAGCTGTCCTCTTGGTGGGTACTACGGGTTACTAGTGATGCCACTCACTTCAGTAAAAAATTGCGAGAGGAAGCCTTCGTGATTCCAGCATCGTCAGAGAGATGCCGGCGACTACTGGAGACCCGCTTGACAGTCTGGCGTCGTTCAGGAGGTCGCGGCGAGGGTAATAGAGGTCGTCGGGGAGAGGGGGCTATACGGGGCACATCGATCAGGTCCGTCCCAGGAGGAGAAGCGGTTGGGGTAAGCTCAGCAGGAGAGGCCACTGGAGGCTCAGCAGGAGAGGCCACTGGAGGCTCAGCAGGAGAGGCCACTGGAGGCTCAGCAGGAGAGGCTGTTGGGGTCAGCTCGGCAGGAGAGACAGTTGGAGTCAGCTCGGCTGGAGAGACAGTCATTGCTGGAGGCTCAACCACTGGTAATGGCGCATGTGCCATTGGTTCTGGAGATGATTGAACCTTCAAGGAAAGCGGAGACGGCGCTGCAGGCGTGACGACTGGCAGCGATGGAGGTTGAATCATTGGCGACCACGGTGCTACCGGAGAACTGTCAGCTGTTGGTGGGCGACTGGCCCTGTCTGCTGCTGTCAGGCGAGCCCTCTTCTCTTCATCTTTCTGGCGAGCCCTCTCAGCTCGGATGCGAGCACGCTCGGTCTTGTCGGGCTTCTCCGCTGGGGACGGCAGGAGTTCCTGTTGCGGACTGCGATGCTCTCCAATGCGAGTGAAAGTCTTCAGCGGCGTCTTCAGCCTGGCCGTCACCTCGGCGGCCCTAGTCACCATCTTTGGCTCAGGTCTGGCGTGCTTCAGCTTTGACGGGATCTTGGTCGTAGACGTGAGATTGTGGAAGGTCGGTTGTATCACGTCTGTTTGCCGTCCTCTAGAGTCTACCTCTGGTCGACACATCCGCAGCAGACGTAAACTCTCGTCCTCCAAAAGCACCTTCTGGAATGTCAGCTCGTCCAGCTCCGACTTCTGCGTCTGAATCAGGCGCTGTTGAGCTCGAACTTGCTCCATAAGTTTCCGCGTCGCGAAGCCATCGGTTTGGCTCTCCTCGGTTTTCCTAAGAACGTGAGTCTGGATCATACCTTGCAGGTGCCTTTCCTGCAGCATCAGGCGGTTGCAAGCGCACTGAAGGTCCTGCAGCCGGAAATCCATCCCCCTTTTCAGAAAGAGGACCTCTTCATCAGGAGTTTGCTTCAAGCGGCCGTCCGGGTCCAAAAAACGGGCCAAGCGCTTAGCGAGCTCCGCTTGGTCATCAAGTATGGCTCTATGGGCGGCCTCTACCTCTACCACGGACTCCTTGTACTCAGACGACAGCTTTTGAATCTCGTAACTACCTCTAGCAGCTGTTGGCAATGGTCGCGTCGCGACCCCGTCGCCATGCGCGTACGGGTTCCAGCCGTAGAGATTTTCAATGGTCGGCTCCATCACGGCACACACTTTTCGAGTGGAGCGTTCGCCATTACAGGGTGGAGGCTAAGCACACGGTCGGGCTGCTCGTGGGAGCGGTAGCATCGACGACGTCAGAGGTGTAATCATCGAGGGTAGAAGTCCATTCCTCGTTTAGTGCGCCTGCTGGTGAGCTCAGTTGGTGGTCGAATTGCGCCAGCTCTAACAACCCAGCGGCGGCCACTAGAAAGCGCTCCACCGCATCTGATTGCGGGTGGGTCAACGCTGGCGCTGCGGCTATGTCTCCCACCGCATGTGCCAACCTCATGACGGACTTCGACAGGGATACTATGCGTGGCGAATCGTGCATCTCAAACGCTGCAGATGGATTCGTAACCCCCAGCAAAACGTATATGCCTTGGTACAGCAAGGGAGCGTGTCGCCTGAGTACGTCTCGGGCTGAAGATGTCGTAACCAGGCCGCGAACGGCGTCACCGATCAGGTCGATTACAACAACCATCTGCTGAATGTCGACTACGGGGCGTAGCTCCAGCGATCGCACGACCTTCTGGTTTTGCACCACTTGTTGGGCTACTCGCAAGAAGGAGACCGAGGGCAAACGCGACGACAACAGCACCTGTAATTCAGTCAGGCTTAACTTCGAGACCGGCTCCGAGTCCAGCCTCCATACTGCTGGACTGTTGCCCGGCTCGCCTTTTGATAGCACGCCCACCATCATCAGCAAACCAAAAAGCCGCATGAAACGCGCAATTTAACAGTCAGATGAGATTGGCCAGCAGCGTCAGATGCTGCTTCATGTCGAAGCGCCTACATTTCGACTACCTGTATATCCTCTGCGAGGCGTTAGCCAGGGTGGCTCTGCTGCTGACAGCGATACTTTTTGCAACGCTGAAGTCGCCTTTCATCCGAGAGGTTCAACAAGACGACTGGCACTTATACAGTTACCCATACGCGGATGGCCAGATCCCTAGCCAGAAAGAGATGTTCCCCACCATGGACGCAGTATTCTACACCGGACTGGCGTCTGTGGCAGTTCTGATTGCGATGCCCATCCTGTTGCTGAAGATCAAGAAATGGTCTCTGAGGCTGGTCATCGAAGACTTGACTCTGTACGTAATGGGGGTG
>NW_027151725.1:0-2025 GCF_019968955.1 Porospora cf. gigantea A | reverse complement strand
ATTCCTGCTTGCTGAGTACGGACCATCCTGACGACAGCGTAGAGGGGACGGACGGAAGCTACTTTGACATATACTGTGGCAGACTTAATGGCCTGTGCTTGTAACAAGTGAAACAACCGCGAATCTTTAAGAATATTTTGGAATCCAAAAATATCGGTTATCTGCAAAGATGCGCGTGGCGAATTGCTCCCAAGACATGAGTTTGGCTCCGACGGTCATGAGCCTCGGTGTCATAAGTCCATCTGCGAATCTTGAACGCCAGGCCTCCTCGCTGTCTCTGACGCCCACACAGGTCTCTGTGCCCCGAGGCAACCTGCTCCAGACCCTCGGCACTCCCGTTGTGTTCCTCGCGCTTATCGGACTAGCCGCCAGCGTCGACTCCGAGGGTAACCTGGACATGGAGCGACTTCGACAGATGGTCGCCACAGCCTTCGGTCCTCACATGTGCGAGATCGACGCTATCTTCCGTCGGTGTGTCGAGGGCGGCATGACGGGTTGTACTAACGTTTTGTGTAACTTGACAGCTTCCCTAAACGCAAAGCGCTGCATGGTGGACATCGGGAGCAGCGAGAATCTTAGCAACTTCCGATTCTCTCTGGACAACGCGATGCGTGGAATGTTCTTCACCGCAAGCGGACCCTCAGCCGGGCTTGCCAACGGCTCGACTCTGCGCGTAGACGGCGGAGGGCAACGTCTCACCTGTGACGGCACCACCTGCCACGTGTCGGCACTTGTGCCCGATAACCCGTATGGGAACATGTCTGATTGCGAATGGCCCGAGAAGCCAACCACGCTGGAGTATGATCAGCAGACCAACGCAACTGAATTGACGACCCTACCGGACGTCACCACTGACTGGACAACTGCTGTGACGACCTTGATGGGCACAACTGCAGCGGTAGGCGCCTCCGAGAACCTTCTGAAGGATTACTCATCTATCTGGATCCTGATAGGCGTTGGGTGCCTCATTGGGCTGTTCTGGCTTGGATACTGGGTCCGTGCTCGCCGCAAACGGTCTTCTGGTACTACTTTCCGTGGCGTCCGGACGTCTCAACCACAAATTTCGGTTCAGGCCGTTACTACCGCGCCTGGCACCTTTCCAACTGGGTGAGGTCGGATCACGCCAAAAGCCGTCCAATAATACGTGATTCAGAATTAGTGCTTTCATAGATCTAGGAGGATGCTTCATTTGCCTTTTCGTCGTCGGAGCTCTTGGGCTTGTCAATTGAGCTCTTAGGTCTCTCGCTTGACATCTGATGGGATGGTGATCTTGGGCTTGAGAGCTTTCTGACCTCGCTGGACTTCTTTGACTTCTTGCTGCTCTTTTCGCTGCTGCTCTTCTTGCTGCTCTTCTTGCTGCTCGACTTCTTACTGCTCGACTTCTTACTGCTGACTGATTTCTCAACGCCAGGCTCGTAATCCTTCAGACTATACATACTAGATCCAGTATGCATACTAAGGTCCCCCTTCAGCTCAGCGTGCACAAGTAGAGTGCCCACATCATCCTTCTTTCCGCCCTTCTTGGCTCTCCAGAGCTTGATCTCGAAGTTCTTGGAGCGTTGCTTGCTCTGAACGAAGTCCATCAGGTCTAGGCTGCCGCTGCCGTTATAGAGAGCATTGCTTTCCAAGGCATCTCTGTCATAGCACTCGAACGTCACGTAGCGTTCCCGTCTGTAGTCGAATTTTATCCACTCGTTGAACAGAGGGGCATCAGCCCCTCTTACGATGAGCCTCGTGTCGTACTCCTGCGGACCTAGCCCGACTCGGATGAAGGGGTGGTGCGTCACGTGCTCAGCACTACCCAACTCTTGCTGATGCAACTTAACGAATTTCTTGCCCTGGAACACGTACAGCCAGATCTGACAGTCGGGCAGCAGAGTTGTGCCTTCGGAGAGAAGGGCCACGTTAGAAGCGTTCGACCAGACTTGCGCAAGCGCGTCGGCTTTCTTCGACCATCGGTCGGATTTTATGCGGTCTGGGAGGTGCGTCTTAGGGAGGACGGCCTGAGCGGCTTGGTGGTCGGCG
>NW_027151724.1:0-16805 GCF_019968955.1 Porospora cf. gigantea A | reverse complement strand
AGTCGTACACCTCGGTGACTTCCTCTGACTCACTCTCCTCGTCATAAAAGGCTTGGCCCCTCGCGATGGCATCCTCCTTTTCGCGTTCCAACTGTGCCAGTACGCTTTCGGCTTGCAGGCGTCGCCGATCGCGTGCCTGCTTCTTCTGGTCTTCCAGCTGTTTTTTTCTTGCATCTGCCTCCTCGGCTTTTCTTTGCTTCTCCTGAGCCTGATGCAGCATCACGTCTTTCATTCTTGGGTCGCGCTTCTTGAGGAAGTATGTCAGTTCTCGCACGGTGTAGTTGAGCTCCTTTCTGGCTTTGTTTCGCTCCTCCTGATTCTCCTTCTCCATCGCCTTCCGTACGTATCTGTTCGACGCCTCACTCAGGTTCCAAACTTCAGCGTGGTTCATACCCCTGAACGTGGAGAATTGTCCCCACCATTGGTAGAACTTCATGACCGCCTGTGGAGTAGAGCGGGAGTTTCCGAAAACTGGGGCGACTCGGGGTTCGGCGCAGTTGCCGTACGTGTTCTCGGCGCTAATGAGATCTTCAAAAAGGGCCGCGTACGTCTGATAAAAGCCGTTAGGAGCATCATGCATGCCCTTATGTGCGTCACGCGTAAAATAGCGATAGAGGTTGATGCCGCTCGGATCGTCGCCACCCTCCACGTCAGCGTCACCGCGGAGGATCTGAGTTTTGTGGCCATCGTACCAAGCCCTCTCCTGCGGATCAGAGAGGGTGGCGTAGGCCTCCTGAAGACCCTGAAAAACAGCAGTGGCGTCGGGATTGTCTCGATTCTTGTCAGGATGCCATCTCAAAGCGAGTTTCCGATAGCCCTGTTTTATATCCTCCTCTGTCGCGGTGCTAGGAACCCCTAGGACCTCATAGAAGCAGGTCTTCATTGAAGGTCAGAAATCGATATTTAACCGCGATGGCGGAGAAGTACGAGGCTTTCAAGCGATTCGAGTACCGGGAAAACTCGAGTTTGGTCCTCCAGCGAGAGCGGGCCCCTCCTCCGTCCAACGAACCTTCCGGCGAGGCGGAGACGCTTGCCAGACAAGCGCTATATCCGATGGGAGACAAGGTCATGAAGATGAAACGGGGCGGCGAGGAGATCGATAGACCTTCCAAGCGACGGAGAGGTCGGATTTCAGTGACGAAAGGCGCGACGGTCCTCGACGAGGACATCGAGGATCGCAAATTCTACACCCCAACCACCAAGGTCAATCAGATGTACTTCGAAAATCTGATGTCGCTCATCGCGTCGAAGCTGGGAGATGTTGACAGTGGAGTGCTTAAGGACGCCGCAGAGGAGGTCCTTGAAGCAGTGCACACCGAACAGGCTGACACGGACACTAGGACGGCAGTTCTGGGCACAATTGGTCCCTTGACGGATAGCGAGTACGGAAAGATTTTGCGACTGGCGAAGGACATTGATGACTATGGAGAGGTGAGGCAGACGGAACATTTCATATCAGACTCAACAATCGAACGAAACCGCTGCGGATGATGCCGGCCTTGTCGTGATCTTTGATGAGGATGACGTGGAGGAGAACTTCGAGAGCGAGTCTGATGACTCGGAGAAATCCGACGACCAAGGGAATGAGGCCATTGAGATGAGGTCGGAGTCGGAATCCGAGGGTAATGCCGATACTGGCGTAGACCTGCCTGCCGGCAGCATACACGCCTACTGGTTGCAGAGAGAGTTGAACAAGTTTGTACCGGACCTGTCAGAAGTGCAGACACTGGAGCGGCAGATCTTGGCTTGCCTTGCTGATGAGGATACGCAGTCGTGTGAGAACGCATTGGTGATGCTGCTCAAGTACGAGAACTTCTCCTTCGCCAAATTGCTGCTGAATAACAGATGGAGCGTCTATTACCTAACTCGACTGGGACAGAGTCAATCTGAGGAAAGCACCCGCGCAATTATCTCAGAGATGGAAAGCTCTCCAGAAGGTCGGAAGGTTCTAGGCGACATGGAAGCCAGTGGCAGCTCCAAAGACCGGGAGAAGTTATTCGCACGCACCATGCGCCAAGAAGCGGCCACTCTGCAGGAAAAGCAGCCGCGACCTGCGCACGAGGAAGAGGCAGCAGACGCTGCTCCTGACTCGACCTTGCCTAGGGAAACTGTGGACCTGGAGTCGTTGATGTTTCCTCAGGGGGCCCATCTCATGGCCAATGAGGTGGTGAAGGTACCAGAGGGGTCCCAGAGGGTCGTCACCAAACTCTACGATGAGGTGTCCATCCCCGCTGTGAGGAACGAGGCTGGCGCTGTTAAGTTGAAGCCGATCGCTAGCC
Organism: Porospora cf. gigantea A; assembly: GCF_019968955.1. Lineage (NCBI taxonomy): Eukaryota > Apicomplexa > Conoidasida > Eugregarinorida > Porosporidae > Porospora > Porospora cf. gigantea A. The sequence continues at coordinate 14,526 of NW_027151724.1, read as the reverse complement.
TCCCGACTTGGGCGCGACCTGCATTTACGTGCGTGGACATCACACACTTGAACCCGGTCCAGTCAAAAGTTTGCGACTTTGCTCTTTCCGACAGTAACAACATGCTGCTGTGTGCGCCTACGGGCGCCGGAAAGACGAACGTCGCAGTCCTTTGCATGCTGAATGCCATGAGCCAGTGTTTCCTTCCCAACGGGCGCGTCGACCTCACCGCTTTTCGCGTGGTGTACATTTCACCTATGAAGGCTCTGGTGGCCGAGCAAGTACAGACGTTCAGCAAGCGGTTTTCGTCGTACGGGGTGAAAGTGCATGAGCTCACCGGAGACGTCTCTATGAGTCGAAGCGAGCTGGAGGAGACGAACATCATCGTGACGACGCCTGAGAAATGGGACGTCATCACGCGCAAGGTTGATCAGCGCACGCTGACTCAGCTTGTCAAACTGATCGTCATTGACGAAATCCATCTGCTTCACGACGCGCGAGGCCCTGTTATTGAGGCGCTTGTCGCTCGGAGCATTCGACGTATGGAGTCGACACAGACGCGAGTACGGCTGGTCGGGCTCAGCGCAACGCTCCCGAATTACGAGGATGTAGCCGTGTTTATGCGGGTGTCGTTGGAAGAGAATAGAGGCCTGTTCGTGTTCGGCAATCACTTCCGCCCGGTACCGCTTCAGCAAACATACATTGGAGTAAAGTGCAAGAAGGGGTCCAAGAAGATGAACGCCATGAACCAGGTGTGCTACGAGAAGGTGATGGCGTGTGCGGGCAAGAACCAGGTCCTGATTTTCACCCATTCCCGGAAGGAGACGGCCCGCACAGCGAAGGCTGTGGTGGATTTGGCCACGGAGCACGAGCTTTTGGGCAGCTTCCTGGGTGACGGCGCCAGCCGTGAGATCCTCCAAGCGGAGGTCGACAACTGCAAAACGCCTGAGTTGGCGGAATTGCTAGCTTATGGCTTCGGCATCCACCACGCCGGCATGCCACGTGAGGATAGGAGCCTGGTAGAGGCACTGTTCGCTGACGGTCACATACAGGTGCTGGTCAGCACCGCAACGCTAGCCTGGGGCGTAAACCTTCCCGCGCATACCGTGCTGATCAAAGGAACCAGTGTCTACTCTCCGGAGAAAGGCTCTTGGCAGGAGCTGAGTCCCATGGATGTCATGCAAATGATGGGTCGTGCGGGTCGTCCCCAGTACGATGCCGATGGTCACGGTGTGATTATCACCATGATCGACGAACTGCAGTACTACATGTCGCTGAACAACCAGCAACTGCCTATCGAATCGCAGATGATGTCTCTGTTGCCTGACGTGATTAATGCTGAGGTCGTCTCCGGCTCCATACGCAGCCGCGCCGGCGCTGTTCGTTGGTTGGCGTACACGTACCTTTACGTCCGAATGCTTCGTAACCCCAAGCTCTACGGGGCTGACCCCGACAGCTTGACCAGCGACCCAACCCTGGAACAGCGGCGTGTGGACCTGGCACACTCCGTGCTGGTGCTTCTCGACCGCCACAACCTGCTGAAGTATGATCGTCGCTCCGGTCAGCTGCAAGTGACCGCTCTTGGGCGGGTAGCCAGCCACTACTACATCCGGCACCAAAGTATGCGCCGCTACAACGAGCATCTTTCTCCGGAAGTGAGTGATGTAGACCTGCTTCGCATATTCGCGTTGTCTCGTGAGTTCGAGTTCATGCCTGTGAGAGATGAGGAGAAAGTCGAGGTGGTCAAGCTTTTGGAGAAGGTGCCGATTCCTGTCAAGGGCGGCGTCGACGAATCCTTATCCAAGGTCAACGTCCTTCTGCAGGCCTACATCTCCAGAATGAGCTTAGAGGGCTACGCGATAAATAGCGACCTCGTCTATGTCAGACAGTCAGCTGGCCGAATTATGCGAGCTCTGTTTGAAATCTGCCTGAAGAGGGGTTGGGCCTCGGCGGCATCCCGTTGCCTCAAGTTCTGCAAGATGATCGATCACCGAGTGTGGAGCTGCATGTGCCCCCTACGTCAGTTGAAGGTGTTGCCTGATCTGACCCTGAAACGCCTGGAAAGCCGCGACATATCATGGAGACGGTTTTATGACCTTACCCCCTCGGCGCTCGGAGAGCTAGTCCGCGACGCAGCGATGGGCAAGAAGGTCCATCGATGGATCCACAGCTTCCCGCGACTCGAGCTGAGTGCCGCTGTACAACCAGTCACCCGCACATGCCTTTCGTTCGAGTTGACTGTCCTGGCGGATTTCGTGTGGGACCGAACTGTTCACGGCTACGCTCAGCCCTTCTGGGTATTCGTACTTGACACGGACGGCGAGCAAATCCTGCACAGCGAATTCTTTGTGGTCAAGGAATCACATGTCACTGACGGCCTGGTGTTGGATTTCGTGGTACCAATCCAGTCCGATGTACCGCCTCCCAACTACTTCATCAACGTGGTCAGCGACAAATGGTTGGGAGCAGACACTACGTTGACGGTGCCATTCACCAGCTTAATTCTACCTCAGAAGAATCCTCCGCATACCCACCTGTTGGGTATGCAGCTGCTGCCAGTTTCGGCGTTGAAGCTTCCTAAGGCGGAAGTCCTGTACTCGCATGTCGACACCTTCAACCCGATTCAGACCCAGGCATTCCCTTCGTTCTATCTCTCGGATGCCAACGCGGTGCTGTGCGCGGCGCCCAACAGCGGGAAACAGCTCTGCGCTGAGTTCGCGGTCCTACGGACCCTGCAGCACGGCCCGGAGGGGCGCCGCCGCTGTGTATGCCTTCTTCCGCACGCGCACTTGGTGGACGCGCGGCTCCGGGATTGGAAACAGCGGCTAGAGCCTCAACTCGGAGTGGTTGTGACCGGCCTCACAGACGATCTTATGCAAAACCTGGCCAAGGTTCAAGCCGCCAGCGTCATCGTATGCACTCCATCATGCTGGGACGTGCTGAGTCGGCGATGGCGGACACGGAAAGCGATCCAGAAAATCGGGCTGCTGATCGTGGAGCACGTGCATCAACTATCAGATCCCGAAGAGGGCGGCGCCATGGAGGTCTGTGTCAGTAGAACAAGATATATGGCAGCCCAGCTGTCAACCCCCATCCGCATAGTGGCTTTTGGCGTATCACTAACTAATGCCAAGGACGTGCTGGACTGGGTCGGAGGCACCGCCGAAAACCTGTTCAACTTCGCGCCGGTCGTGCGCCCTACCAGTCTGGAAGTCAGCATTCAAGGTTTTGACATCCACCACCGAGACTCCAGACTCATGGCGATGCTCCGGCCTACTTACATGGCCATCGAGACGTACTCACCGATCTCTCCTGTACTCGTTTTCGTTCCCGATCGGAAGCAGGTTCGCGTCGCCAGCACAGACCTCCTGCTGATGGCCGCCGCTGACGACCGACCAGACAGGTTCCTGAAGGTGTCGCAGGCACAAATCGATGAGACTATCGCGCTCTTTGGCTGGAGTAGCTCGGCACTAGGGGTGACGTTGAGGCGCGGAGTAGGCTTCATACACGAAGGGTTTACGTCCAAGGAGCGAACTGCGGTGGAAGAGCTGTTCCGGACCGGCGCCATTCAGGTGCTGTTCCTCACGCAGCCACTCCACGTTGCCTGCTCCTTGACCGCGAGCCTGGTCGTTATCCAGGACACCTCTCGGTTCGATGGCCATCTGGGAAAGTTCGTGGACTTCCCGGTCCACGAGACGCTGTCGATGATTGGGCGTGCGAGCTCGTCGGAAGGCGGCAGAACTCTGTTGCTATGCGCGGGAGCTCGCAAGGAATTCTATAAGCGCTTCATATTCGAATCTATTCCTGTAGAATCCTGCCTGGATAGCCGCATTGCCGATTACATGAACGCGGAGATCTCCCTGAAAACGATCGAAAACAAGCAAGACGCCGTTGACTGGCTCACCTGGACATTCTACTACCGACGACTAGGAAAAAACCCAAACTTCTACGGTTTGTCCAGCGTGGGGCCTGAGCAGCTGGCTGACCACCTGTCTGGGCTGGTGGAGTCGGCATGCGAAACGTTGGCTACGGCCCAGTGCATCGCCGTGGAGGGTGAGATGGACCTGTCGCCTCTTAATCTCGGGCTGATCTCAGCGTTCTATAACATTCGAACGTTCACGATTGAGCTCTTCAACAAATCTGTGTCATCCAACACCAAGAAGAAGACCGCGCTGGAGATGATAGCGGCTGCCTCTGAGTTCGAGAGGCTGCCGATCAGAAGCGGCGAAGACCAAATTCTGAGCCAGGTTACGGGGCTATTGAACCTCTCGCTTCCAGAGGGCTTCTCGTTTTCGGATTGTCATTCCAAGGCACTCATTCTCTTGTATGCGCACCTGAACCGGTCCCAGCTGACCTCTGATCTTCAGAAGGACAAGCTTCAGGTTGTGCAGACGGCGGCGCGCCTAATTCAGGGCTTGGTCGACGTCGTGGCCTCCAACGGTTGGCTCAGAGCTGCACTGTCCATAATGGAGTTGTCGCAAATGACGGTGCAGGCGATCCATTCCGCTAAGCCGGAATGCAGCCTTCTGCAGCTGCCATTTGCAAACGAAGAGTTCATTGCAGATTGCAGGAGCCGTCACGTCGAGGACATGTCAGGATTTATTGAGATGGATGACCAGGATAGGCAGGACCTCTTGGAGAAACACTTTAGCGACGCGCAAATAGCTCAGTTGGCGGGTGCCTGCAACCGGTATCCAATGCTCAGTGTGTTGTTCCATGCCATTGGCGCCGACGACGTCTCGCCAGACCCCGAAGACTTGGACAACAGAGTGTTCGCTGTCGACGTCAGCACTGAGTTTACCATAACAGTTACTCTTGAGAAGGACGGCGACGAGGCAGGCCCCGTGTTCGCAAGCTACTTTCCAGTTGAGAAGGATGAACAGTGGTGGGCGCTGATCGGTAATTCGACTGAGAACACACTGTTGGCGATCAAGAAAGTAACGGCAGTGAAGACAGGCCACACAGTTAAGTTGTGTCTGGAGAGCCCCGACACCAGTGGTGACCACCCTTTCGGGCTGTTCGTCATGTCCGACTGCTATGTGGGCTGCGATCAGGAGTTCCAGTTCACAATCCGCGTCCGCTAAGCTAAAGACCCATCTGACCCAGTGGCAAATCCGACACTTGACACGCACGTGGCAGCGCTTCGAAGTAGGGATGAGCGAGGGCTTCGGCACAAGAAAGACGTTCGTTAGGATCCAATTTCAACAGCTTTGATAGTAAGTCGATTGCGACGTCAGACGACTGAATGCGGTTCCCACCATGTGGCTTACTGTGGGGAATATGCGCTTTAGCGGTACCGGGTCACAGTGCGTAAAGTCCACGTACAAGGGTAAGTTCTTGCACTCAGGCCAGTACAGGTCTTTCTGAGAGCCCTCTTCCTCCTCTTGCTCCTGAGGAACCACAGGCGTTCCAGTGATGGCGAATATTTTGGCCAGTTGATCCACCTCTGTGAGACCAGGAAAAAGAGGCTTGCCTCCATTAAGCAGCTCAGCAAAAATGCATCCGATGCTCCACGTATCGATTTTATCCTGGTAGTACGGGGCGCCGAACAGCAGCTCAGGAGAGCGATACCACAGAGTGACAACCTTGGGGGTCTTTTTGCACGGACGGGGTGAGCCGTACATTCTGCAAAGGCCGAAGTCTGCCACCTTGCAGGTTCCGTCTGCAGCTATGAAGACGTTCGCAGGCGACAGGTCACGATGTAGGAAGTAGTTGTCGTGGAGGATTTTCATTCCCTCGAGAATCATCTGCAGAATGCACTTGATGTTCGCTTCATTGAAGCGGACGCGTTTCTCCAGCACTTTTCTCAGATCGGAGGCCATATGAGGCATTACCAGATTGACGAAATCTTTGTCTACGAAGACGTCCTTCAAGTCCATCACGTACTTGTGGTGAATCTCGGACATCAGCTTGATCTCGCGCAGCACTGTATAGTGGATGCCGTACATGGAGATGACTGCGTCGCCGTCAGCTAGTTTGTCCGTCACCGCTTCCACCTTCACCTTCTTAATGGCGACCACTTTGCCGTCAGTCGAATCTTCAGCCTTCTCGACCTTTCCGTACGTTCCCTGTCCGATATGCGCATCCAGCTGCAGGTACCGCTTCGCACGGGTGGACATTGCCAGAATGTCGCCTTTTTTCGCGTGTCGATCACCCAACAGCTGACGGGATCTCGTTACACGCGATTCTCAGATGCTGGAAAGCCCTGAAGGACGACGAAGAAAATAGTCACTCAGTTTTTTAGTTTACATAAGGATGACCAATAATTGCTAATAATGTCGCCAGAGCAGCAGCTACAACTGAGGGAGGCGTTCGCCCTTTTCGACAAGGACGGAGACGGCCTGATTTACGGCGTGGACATGGGAGTGGTGCTTAGGTCCACAGGTGCAAATGTGTCTGATGACGAGGTACATCGGTGTTTGAAGGACACGGGAGCCAAAATTGACTGCCCCATGTTTCTCAAGCACGCAGAAACCCTCCTTAAGGGCACTAACCCTGAAAAGGATCTCATCAAAGCCTTCAGGCTGTTCGACCGTGACGATTCTGGCACCATCTCGGCCTCCGAGTTGAAGCACGTCCTCCTTAATCTCAGCGACCGCCTCTCAGCTGACGACGTGGAGAAGATCATCCTCAGCGGGGATGCCAACGGTGACGGGAAGATTCGATACAAGGAATTTGCCCAAATGCTGCTTGCCTAAAAAATTTGAACTTTGACGATGAGGTTCGTCGTAGTGGCTGCTTCGGAAACGGGAACCGCCTGCTCTCTGGCTAGGGATGTCATCCTCGCACTCAGCGCTCACGATGTCAACACCATTCCTCTGCTTGTCGACCAGGTAGACATGGCCGAGCTCCTGCTCGGCGATCGGATCGCGGTATTTGTCGTGAGCACTGCGGGCTTCGGAGAGTTCCCGCGCAGCGCGCTTCGATTTTGGGAAGATTTGAACCGACTTGGTGTCCAAGCGTTGGACAACTTCCAGTATACAGTGTTCGGGTTGGGAGACCGAAGATATAAGCACTTCAATCATGCAGGTCGGAAGCTCCATGGAATGCTGAGAGCGCTGGGTGCCAACGAAATCCACCCACTAGGGCTGGGAGACGACAGTGATGACTTCGGGGTCTATTCCGAGTTTGATGCGTGGCTTGACGCGCTGGTAGAGACTGTCGGAGGCGGCGGAGATCCGGATGAAGCAGTCAGGGACGTTGCCCACGCAATTCCACATCCCCTGACTCCGCTCTTGGCGACTGTTATCTCCAATGAGCAAATAACAGACGAGTCGGCCCATACCGAAGTTCGCAGACTGCATGTGATGGCGGCCGACCTTGAGTACGACCTGGGAGATAGTTTGGCGGTATACCCGGTGGCGGAGGCCGATGACGTGAGGTCCCTCATAAGCGCTTTGGACCTCCACCCAGACTCACTCGTCGGCGAGCATAGACTGTTCGATTTGCTGTCCCGGCGCCTGGACATCTCGGCATCTCCAGACCGAACTTCACTTCGACTGCTCTCTCTGTCGGCCAACGACGCGTTCGTACGAGATCGACTGCTGGAGATGGCCAGCCGCACTGCGGAAGGCAAGAAGCTGTTTTACGACTATGTTGTTTATCCTCACAGGGACTTTGCTGACGTCATAGCGGATTTCGCGGGTCTCGTCAGTCTACCTGTCGAGGATCTCGTGAGGATGCTCCCTCCTATGCGTCCACGAAGCTACTCCATTGCGTCATCCCCCTTGGAGACCGCCGTCCTGAGCGACCTCCCATCGGTGGCCCTCAGACGCCGCATATGCCCCTCGCGTTGGTGTTCGCTGCTCGTTGCAGTGAAAACGTTCCCGTTTTCGAAGCTGTCTAGCAAACGGGGGCTGGCCAGCTCCTTCTTAAAGTCCTTAGTGCCAGGAAGCAAAGCAGTTTGCTACGTGGAAAAAAGCCACCTCTGCATTTCTGAGAAGACTGCGCTGGACACGCTTGTGGTGGCGACAGGTACAGGATGTGCTCTGGGGAGGGCGATTGCTAGGGACCGGGCGTTGAGGCGGTGCATGGGTCTGCACACATCCCGCTTGCGGCTGTACTTCGGGTTTCGTAATCCCCGTAAGGACTGCCTAGCGTGCACCCCCAACCCAGTGATGTCGCATGTTAAAGCCGACGTCCAGCGGTGGACGCCTGACGAGGACAGCTGCGTTCTCGCCTTCAGCCAATTGACAGAGGCTGATTTCGGGAATCCAGACGACACCAATATCATCAAGAAGCACCACGTAACTACTGCCTTGCGCCTTCTGCCCCCAAGACCTCCAGACACGCTTTTAATATGTGGCCGGTCCCACCCGATGCCCGAGATGGTTCTAGACGAGCTCCAGTCCTTGTGGGGTGCAGAGAAGATGGCCGAGATACAAAGGCGCTGTTTGTTGCTGACGGAAACGTGGGGCTGAGTACCTTTAGTGTTGATCTATCCGAATTCACGCAGGACTTCAAAATGAGCGAGGCTTGCATATGGCTCAGGGATCATGCACAGCTAGCACATAGCAACTACCGAATGGCTGCTCTAATGACCACAGGCATCTTACCTGTTTCTTAGCAATAGACTTGGCGGGTAAATCTGATCTCAAAGCGGGGATAGAGATGGGAACATCGTAGGAGTCAACACCAGCGGTTACGCTGCCAAACGAGAGCCCAGTGGCGACTCGTGAGCGTCGGCGTCCTTTCGGTGACATTGCAACCAACGGTAGCGGAGGAACGACGATTGCAACCTTCGGTGGGTCAGGCAGGTCTGGTGGCAAGTCAAAGTGGATGCCGTCCAGCATAGACTTCAGTTCATCCCCAAATCGGGAGCAAGAGCGGTCACTGCCTTTGGATGCAGATAAAAACTTTGTGTACGTCACAATGGTACTGTTGTGGAAGGCGAGGCAATGAATGTGAGAGAAGACGGGACCAGACTGCGTTTGTGCTACACCTGCGATTCACCTCGGAGTCCTCCTTGGGTTGGGCTTCGTACAGGCCTTGTTTCTTCAAATTTGCACAGACCCACATGTTAGCCTCTGTGTGATGCACAGTCTTCAGAACCACGCATCTGTGTTTACTCTTCTGGAGCCGCACCTCTCAGAAACCTGTTCCGTGCCGATACGAATGAGAACCTCGTCGACACAGGCATCAGACAGCGGAATGCAACTAACTCGATGACCCGTCTCACGAACAGGCGACATACAGTCGCCTCTTGCTGCGCAGTCCCAATCTACGTCAATGTTGTAGATGTTGTTCGATGGGTTCTGCATTCAGAATTTTTTTAATAAAACAAATAGTTGTATGAGACTGCGCTTTGTGTGGCGGCTGTTGCTGACGGCCAGCCTGCCTTCATGGCTGCCCAGCAGGCCATACAAAGTCAAATACGAGAACAAGCCTGCCGAGGACAATCTGTACTTTCCGATATTGCCTAGGCCTAGTAAATATGACGTGTCCTGTCAGTCCTGCATGGAGTTCGTCGCCGGGTTCGTTCGTGAATGTCGGAAGGCGGACGACGCCGGCGAAGACGTCGTGTCACTGCCGTCATTCTGCTTCGATCAGTTCAAGAAGGCAAATGATTTCACCGAGATCCACAGAGACGAGTGTTTGGCATTGGCGGATGCCCTGGCGGAATCCGCAGGCTACCCAAGTGGCGTGGTGGTCAGTTCGGACAACTACTACTCAGGGACGTGTGGAAAGGTATACACGTTGTGCATAGAGCACAAGGGGCCGCCGGAATGCTATTCGGGGCTTTGCCATGAGCTTGTCGACTGTTTAGACTGTCCTCATAACGAGACTTGGTCCAGCCATCGTCCCTACACCAAGAAATGCAATCATCGTGGAGAATGTCGACAGAAGAAGCGCAGCGCATTCTGCGAGTGCGATTCTGGGTGGAGGGGGGAGAGCTGCAATCGGCTCCTACCATCAAATTAATTAGAAGGCACAGCGTTAGATTTCACCAAATGAACAAACCTTGCTGTGAGAGTTGTACTCTCATTACGCATCTCCTCCTCGGTTTGTTCGGTTCGCTCGACGTCAGGTGACATCCCCACTGTAGCGGGCATGATATGGATATGGACGTGATCCACGGTCTGACCACTGAGACGGCCATTCTGCACTGAGAAAGTCACATGGGCATCTGAGGTGGGCGTCCCCTTGATAACCAGCGCAACGAGTCGTGCCAGGCGCCACAAGTCACGCTGCTCTTCTGGAGACAGATTGAGATACTGACTCTCGACTCGCCTGGGACAGACTAGAACGTGATGCGGGACCAACGGTTTCGTGTTCACCAGGGCCATCGACAACGGTGACCAAAGGAACACCTCGTAAGGGTGGATGGGCCACTTCCCAAACATCAGCTTTTGGGCTTCACAGAAGTCTTGGTTCATCTCAGGAACGAACTCCATCAGCTTTTGACAGAAGTCTTTGTTCATCTCAGCTAATTATTTTAACACTGATTAAAGGTCATGTCAATCATCGAAAGAAATATCTGGAATAGGACTTTCAGGCCGGTCGTCCAATGCAGGAGCGCTCGGTAGCTTCCGCAGATCCTCCAGCGAATCCCGAGCCCTTGCCAGGTAGTGAGTATGTTCACAGCCTTTTGGCAGATGATACCCAGCGGCAGTGACGCGGCGGCCAGGGTAGAGATCGCTATAGCGGGGTGGAGGTTCTACCAATGGTCGCGATCCCAGTGGAGGTGAGAGCCGGTCCGAATACACGCTTGGCGATCCCAGTGGAGGTGAGAGCCGGTCAGAATACACGCTTGGCTTCGTCGTAATTATTAGCCCTGTTTTTGCCCAGCGTCGCTTTCGCCAGTCGTCAAGGTACAGAGGAGGGTGCGTTGAGCCAGGAGGCGAAATCGGATTCTGTGGTAGGTTGCCGATGATGCTCACAGGAGGCGAGTCGTTTACACCTCGGCGAGCCATCAAGAGCTTGGCCTCCGTAGGGGACACTACACGAGCAAGTCCAGGCGAGACGGGACCGTAGAGGGCCGTGAACTGCTCTAGAGGCAGCATATTCGGACATACTTCCGGTACAAACAGTGAATCGGGGGACGGAGTTCGTTCTTCGAAGCCATGAAATGGGCAGGTGGACTCATCAGGAGAGCTTCCAGGCGAGAAGCCCACGATGGACGCAATGTGGATGGGCCAATGGCTATAAGTCACGTAGATGCGCATCTCTAGAAAAGGGCGATTATGTCACAAAGCACATCACTCTGCCTTCTCTCGCTCTGCCTTCATCTGTTCTCCCATAACCTTCGACAAGACTGCATTCAGAATAAACACAAAGACGAGCGCCAGCGAAAAAAAGCCAAACCACATCATGAAGATGGGGTCCCTGTGTAACGGTCGCCAGCCTCACTCACGTGTACCAATGAATATCGTCCGGCATCACGAATTTCGGATTCATGGAAGCCGCGGTGATCCCCTCCGCCAGTAACCTAGTCATGTGGTCGCGAGTCGCCTCTATACGTGACCTTTCAGCTCCCAGCATGGTGCAGGTAACGATAATTAAGCCGCTCATTGCGAGGTTCGTCACTTTTAGTAAAGTGCGGGGGTCATTTCCGACCACAGAGTCAATTGCTTCGTTCATCGCCATGATGACGCCTCGCCAATCCAACCCGGACTGCTCTTCCGTAGCTGGCTGCTCCGGTTCCTCCGAAACTGGCGCTTGCTCCTCCGAAACTGGCGCTTGCTCCTCCGAAACTGGCGCTTGCTCCTCCGCAGCCTCGTCTGTCCCCGGTTCTCGCTCTTCCGTGACCGACTTAACTGACTGCACACGACCCTCTTCGTCACCCATCGCCGAATATGAGGTTTTCTTCGCCAAAGATTCTGACACTTTTTGTGCGAACGGCCGTGGAGACAAACGACTAATTTCGTCATGAACGAGGTTCTCGGACTGATACGCAGTCTCAAGCAGAACGAAGACGCCTGGCCGTTCCTGGCTCCCGTAGACTGGAAAGCGATGGATCTCACGGTGAGCACCGGTCCGGTCGGTCACCCAGGATTACCCTACAGTGATCAAGCATCCGATGGACTTGTCCACAGTAGAGAAGAATGTTAAATCTGGAGACTACTCCACCTCAGCTGAAGTCCTGGAAGATATCGATCAGATCTGGAGTAACTGCGTCCTCTACAACGGGGAAGGTTCTGACTATGCCAAAATGGCTGAGAACATGCGAACATCGACCTCTCGGTTAAAAGCAAAGCTCCAAGTGAAAGCGGCTGAAGTGCCGCTCGAGCAGCTGCTGGCGCTGAACGCTCACATCGCTAATCTGGACTCCTTCGGACTGGCTTTAGTCACCAGATATATGCAACAACAGGTTGAGGGCGGAGTGACTCCAGTGCCAGACGCGCAGCCGCCAAACCACTTTCGGACTGTGGTCAACCTGGAACTGGCCCAGCTAACACAGAAAGACTTTCAGACTCTCTGTTGCATTGTATGGAAGCTTCGACAAGCATCGCATTCGGCGTAAATAAAAGTGGTGTGGCTGCAGCAGCCACAACAGGGCCGTTGAAAAAGTGAAACCGTCACCGGCTGACGTTCCAAATCAGCCTCTGAGCGTTTGTTGTGTTCTCTTTTTGCGTGACCGGCACAATTTCCAATGGCTCTGGATTCTTCTGATCTTGCGTTACAGATCGACTTCGCTGAAGGCTCTGTCACCAATAACCAGACGCCAGACTGTACTGAGTCACCGCTACGTGAGTCTCGGAGACCGCCTCCTCCCGGGGCCAGGGAAGGATGGGCCTGGATCAAAGAGTACCTCAGCGACCTGGACAAACCTGCTACTGAGTACTTCTGGCAGCTCTCTAGCGTGTGGGTGTGGATTCGATCGGAAGTTGACCTGCTCGTAGAAGGTATTGACGAGCGGGAGATGCTACACACAAACGAACAGGTGCGTCGATTCAGCCAACCCACCAAACCATTGTGAGTGCCCCGACTTTCGTACGCTGCATCATATGAACGAAAACTTAAATATTCCAGCAACGAGGAAATCAAGTCGCCAAAGTACTCCAAACGACGATCAAAGGTGAGGAGTTCGCCAATAATGCGGAATAGATGTCGATAATTGTATCACCAGACAAAGAATCGGAAAGCGAAGCGTGCAAAGATCAACGACGACGATTGGCAACCTCCTTCCTTTCTCAAGCCGAAGCGCCAGCCGAGCGGTCTGGAGGTGTGAATTGTCCAGAACATACGTAATTTTTTTTTGTAAAAAAACGAACGACAAACAATCGTATATTTTTTGCGAAAATTCACTGAGATATTTTTGTACCGCCCTAATGGACCGTGCACATTAAAATCAGTTACTCCAGCAAGGGTATCCGGATATAGCACCCTGTATCTGAACGCGTCCAGAGTCGCTTCGCTTAAGGTAACAGTTAACGGGAGCGGTCGTTTCTTTGAAGGTAAATGCTTTGCATTCGACCTTGGCGCTGCAAATGGTTCGACATAACTGAGGACTTGCAACGTTGCAGGTGTAGAAATCATTGCCGAAAAAGTCCACGTTATATTCGAAGCACTCCGGACAACAGGGACTGCGGGAATATGAAATAAACCAACAACGAATTTCCTTACGTCGTCGTTGCCCCTGGAAATATACAGCTCAACTCTGCTGAGACAGAGTCCTTCAAATAACGGCTAGATGTCGGCTTCCGCTTTAGATAACACCTGGGATATATAAGCGAAGCAGAGACACCAGACGCAGAGATTCAACAGTCACCTTACCCATAGTTCAGAAATGTAAAGGAGTCGCACTCAGCAGTGACGTAGCAGTGACGGGCACAGCTCTCGGCATCGGGTGCGTTGAGGCTGTGAACGTCTTCGCCGACTAAGTCCATGTGGTGGCGGAAACAGGGATGAGACGGACGAACCGTAGTCGTTGACGTGCTGTAATAGGATTAGAAGCAATCAAATAAATTTAAAGGAACCAGTAGAAGGGGAAGCTTACGTTGTGGCAGGTTTCTCCAAACAGGTTATCATGAGGCTAGCGAACCACTTGTTAGCAGTCGAGTTGCCCTCGGATTGCATGAGGTAGCATTTCTCCACAAGTGCGAAGTACTTGATGCCGTTGCAGTCTGCGCAGTTGTCGCACGCTTTAATGCACTCCCCCACTGTAGGCGTCCTTGTCTTCTGGAGCAGCTTGCCCTTCAACGCACGCCCGAACTGTAGGCATCCGTCGAACTCTGAACAGTCGGAGCACGGGCTCCACACTGAGTCGAAGGGCGACAGGTTGAACGGTTTTCTGGTGTCATCCGCAAGCTGAAGGTCCTCAACAAGTGCGTCTGCGGCAAGTACAACGGTGACAAGACATTGGAGACGCATTTTGATTTCAACGTTAGGCTCAGTTAATTGTATGTGGGGCACCAAAGTCAATTTTATTTGAGTAGATTTTAAAGATCCAACGAGATTTTATTCGTACAACCAAGATACGTTGTCATTCAGTTACCCCAGCAAGGGTATCCGGATATAGCACCCTGCGCCTGAACGCGTCCAGAGTCGCTTCGCTTAAGGTAACAGTTAACGGGAGCGTTCGCAGCTTTGAAGGTAAATGCTTTG
>NW_027151723.1:0-16831 GCF_019968955.1 Porospora cf. gigantea A | reverse complement strand
CGTCTTCACCTGCTCAGTCGTCTTCACCTGCTCAGTCGTCTTCACCTGCTCAGTCGTCTTCACCTGCTCAGTCTTCACCTGCTCAGTTTTCACCTGCTCAGTTTTCACCGGCTCAGTTTTCACCGGCTCAGTCCCCACAGGCTCAGTCAATTCATCCTGCTGGGGTTTGGTCTTCTTGGCAGGCTCTTTGGGCTGAACGGTTTCAGCGTCGAGGTCCTTGGCTGCCACCGTGTCAGCGTCGAGGGTCATGGACTCCTTCACTGGCGGTGAGATCTCCTTGGCTGGTAGCGATGTCTGCTCGTTCATAGGTGCGGCGCCTTCACCAGGCGTGGTAGTCAAATTCTCTTTGGCCTGCTCCGTCGTGCTAGTCTCCAAGAGAGTCACCACTTCTGGTTTAGCTTCCAGTTGGGGCGTGTGCATTACCCCCTCCGTCAGGAAATGAAGAATGGTACCCACGGACCACGCCTGTGACCAGCAGGTGTGATGACACACGCTTCCAGCTTTGTTAGTCAATTCGGGTAACGACGCCCACTTGTTGGTCTCAAGATAGGTGCGATGCTGCTTAAGCAGTCGCATGACTGAGTGGGGATCCTTTTGAAATTGTAGCATAGCGCCTAAGAAGTGACCTAGCGGCCAGACCCATTCAGGGCCATTGTGGTAGTTCCACCCGTGGGCAGTGTTCTTGTCGTTGCCGTCGTCAGAGTTATTGTAATCTGGACGGTAATGCGAGTCCTTGGGGTCGAGGGTCTTCAATCCAAGCTGACCTTCGTCGCTGAAAAGGGCGTCCAGAGTGGACTGGATGGCTTGCCGAGCATGGTCTGCATCCAGCAGTTCGGGCGCCACGTCGGCTGCCACAACCCAGTTACACCGCAGCTGTCTCTCAGTCCATTCCTCCGCGGCATGAACGACATCTCGGTAGAATCCTTGTCCATTGGATTCCGTGTAGAAAGCGGTGTCGAAAGAAGCTTTAATCTGGTTGGCCCAATCCTGGTAGGAGACAAGGTCAGAGGGGCCATTAAAGGGGAAAACTTCCTTAGAGCGGCCGCCCACCCACGCAATCACAAACCACTGCATGCCCACTATTTCTACAGGAGCTCCGTCGCGAGGCGTGGCGGGGATGCCCTTGTTGCCAGCCTTGACGGAGCTTCCCATTTTGTCCATCCACGTGCCACAGTTGTGTCTGTTACCGCCTTTAACAAAACCCGTAGTAGTGTCAGTGTCGATGTCGATTTGAAAGCCCTTATCAGTCATGTGCTCGTCGATGCGTTTTCCTGCATTCCATTCGCGGAAGTGAATGCCTCGGTGGTGTGATACCAGTATGTAGTGAATCAGACTCGCAATGTCCTTCACTGCCAGAGAAGACTCTATCTCATCCTCGTACTTCAGAGTAACAGGAGTTCTTAGAAACTGCTCGCCTTCTGGACTTGCCTGACAGTATCGGACTACAGCCGTCAGAAAGAACCAAGTGGCATCTCTGGCATTGAACCGTGGATTATCCCCCGAGCTCAACAAATTGGGTAGAAGCCCGCGTCTCATAACTCGGGCGTATCCCATAATCTCTAGCTTCGCCTCCTCGTAGCGACAAGAGGAGAGGAGCAGCCCTGGGAGAGCGATGAAGCTGTCACGGCCCCATTCCCGCATGTACTCAGTGGAGAAGTGCGGCAGACCAGCAGCGAGAGACGGAGTGGGCTGCCCGCTGATCAACGGAGCTGAATTGTTCAACCCGTAAAATTGGAAGGTAGCCATGATCAGGTTCGTCAGTAGGCTGTCCATGACGGTGGAGTACTCGACAGGCAAGGAGGAAAACACTAATGTCCTGAGCGCCCTGTACAGGCCGCAGATGGCTCTGTCAAAGAATATGGGTCGACAGGCGAACACATCTTTGCTCACAATTGAGCTCACGGAGTTCAGCCAGTCTGCTACGCACCGCAGGGAGGCGCGATCTCGCAGCCGCTCTCGGAGGTAGTCCATTATCCAGTTTCCAGCCTTAACGTTGTTGAGGAACTTGGAGTCGTTCCTCAAACGCGCCTCGTCTAACGCGCGGACCACGCTGTAGAGACCGCAGTACACCATGGGCTCGCCGTCAATGCGATACGCACCGCGCGTGTTGCCACTTTGAACCTTCTCCTCGCTTTCACATGAGAAGAGTAGGAATTGCAGGTCTGTTTTCCAGGAGTCGTGGAGTTTGAGATCCGCCATAACGGCTGGGAGAGCATCAACGTGCTGGTCAACTTCACACAGCCCCGAAGTCACAGAACGTACGACGACCGCACTGCCGGGTCCGAATTCACTGCTAAGGACGATCCGAGACTCTTTCTCGGAGGAGTACTCACAGCGAACCCCATAACCGAAATCGGCCTTCAGCCTGCACGTGTAGTCTAACCCTATAATGTGGGATGTCGACTCTCGGAAGGACTCTGGGTTCACACGAAGAGACGCGTTCACGGGAACGGAGAGCGCCCTTCCGGGCACCTGCACTGACGCCTGGGCTGCCTGGGCACCTGCGTGGAATTTGGAGCGGCCAATGAAGGTCACGTGCTGGCCTGACTCCCATTCAGTCCTCGTAATGGCCCAGGTGTGTTCATCCAGCTGTTGGTGAGAGACTTGATCGAACTTCTTCTCAGCGAGCTCCAAATGCAACGACGCAAGCTGCTTCCGCACGTCAGCCAACGTTGTGGATTTCAGCTGCGTGTAGACATTGTTGGTGAAGCCCCCTTCATGTCTCAGAGGATACAGATTCGAGGTAACCCAGTGACCATCGACGACGAATTTGAACTCGGCGCCCTCGGCGGTGAATGGCGCGGCATACCGAGTCCCTTCCTGGTACTCCAAGACCAAGCCCTGAGCCCATCCATCGAAGTTGCCCTTGATCTCCACCTTATCGTGCAAGTTCCCATCGTCCCAGACTACCGTCTGTCCAGAGGCAGCATTTGTAGAAAGCTGGTAGCGCCGCCGTTCGTGTACGACTGAAAGGTTTGAGGGGATCACTTCGTCCACGCCCTTGGTGGAACCGACAAAGCAACACGAGGCGTAGACACAGGCCATAGTTGGCAGCGTGTCCTCCGCGGTCCTCTTCTGGTGACACGTCTCGTTGTCGTGGGTCACGTCGTAATACAGAGCACGAGGCTTTTCAGGGACCCACATCTCGTGGTCCTGCAGGGGGTACGCGACCTTGGAGACGGGGGCATTGGGAGACAAGGTACCTTTAGGACGACCTCCATACACAGTAGCTGTCCACGACATCTCACCCGAGTGTGAGGGGTGCAGAGCTTCGCGGAGCAGACAGGAAAGTCCCAGGCGCCTTTCGAACATGAGGTCGGCAGCCTGGCTGGAGGTGAACAGCTCAGCGTACACCAGAAGGTCAGGCTGCTGGGAGCGGCACTGCGCCAGCATGTACTCTGTGACTGGCAGAGGCGTCGTGTGGCAATTATCCAGACGTACGCCGCGAAAAGCCTTCGTAGTCAGCCGGCAGTACTCCGCCATGTAATCCCAAAGGAAGGGGTTGTCCTGGGGCGAGGAACCATAGCGAAGTTTGAAGCTGTCCGTCCAGGCTACCAAGCTCCGACTCATGTACACTAGCTCGCCTCGTGCTGTGATCTGCTTCCGGGCATCCCAATCCATCACCCAACCGTTGTGGGCCAAGTAATGAGTGGACCCCTCGGAGTCGACGACCGCTGTGAAATAGTTCGGCACCACCGGCGAGTCGGGGCGGATTTGGGGGTTGCCACACTGAAGACGTTCGTAGCGCAGCGTGCCCTCAACGGCAGCCATAACGCTGTCCTCAGTCTTCCGCCCCAACTCTACAAGATAGGATCGGACTTTGTAGAGCGTGTTACTGAAGCTTCCCCGGTCAGGTAGTCGACCGCCAGTGATCTCGAGCAACCGATCGAAGTCCACGGACAATCCGCGCCGAGCGAAGCCAAAGTTGAACATGGCAGCGTCCTTTACAGAATCGAAATGAGCGTCTCCATTCGACGACGAACCAGTGGCTACGCGATCGTAATCCTGCATAGAACGATCTGCATCCAGCGTGAACCACTCCTTCATGTTGAACGCGCCAAGGACCTCAGCACGGAAGGCACCCATCAAGTTCTGCAGATCTCCTTCGCTGCGAATAAAACTGCTTGCACTGTACTTCTGCTGGAAACGCCCGTCGACCAGGTCGGTGCTGAACTGGGAGATCGCCATGTCGAGCTCAGTCGGTCCCTTTAACCACCCACAGGTTGCTGTGGAGTAACCAACCTCAGGATGCTCCTTAATCCATGCAGAGTTCGTCGCAGCGTGGTTCAGAACAATGTCAGTGGTGGGCAGGATTCCAAACTCCTTCTCAATTCGGGTCACCGTTTCATTTAGCGTTTCCCAGCCGCTAAGTACGTATATCTCTCGCAACCCACCTCGCTATTGTCGAGTCTACGCCGTGATTGTCTTTGATGGAGTAGTAGCTGCCCGACCACCCACTAGGCTGGACAGGCAGCAGGTGAACTGCGTTGAAACCAGCGTCCTTAGCCGCTTGCATGTGACCTGCCCACTCGCCCACAGGACCTAAAGACTTGGGCATGAGAGACTGCAGCATGAGGCTTGGCTGGACCTGTCCGTTAATAGTCACTGGTGCGTCGACAATGACTCCATTCGGCTTTAGGTCGTTGAGTTGCACGGTCACTGGCCCACTTTGATTGACTGTTGGGTGCCACAGAAAGCTGCTCGCTCCCAGAGCGTCCACCGTAGCGGGCAACACCTCCGAGCCCCCAGTAGGCGATGTTAACCTCAGTCGAGCGTCACGCACCAAACCGGCATGAAGGACGAACCGCACAGCTTGTCCCACTGAAACTCGGAAGTTGCCTTCAATACCCTGGCTGACCAACTGTCCAGTTTCGCTGAGGAATACAACAAGCGTCATTGAATGCTGTATTTTCAATGGATCTGACGAAGGATTATGAGGGCTGATTTTTACTTCAGGGAGGCTTGTGCCACCCTGGTGTCGGTGTTGAACGCACACACACGTAGCAGGCTGAACCCGGCGATCGCGTCCTGGTCGTAGAGATGGAACGACGGCACCTGCTCCGACTCGATCTCATGAACCCCGTTAGGCTCATATCTAAGGTGATGGTCCGCGGGGTCGAGGCCGCCAAGAATTGTGGTCAGGAAGCCTTGGGAGACGTTTACACGTCCCGGAGTGGCCGTTTGTTCCATTTTCTCTCCGATTAAAACATCGAGGCCCCAAACGTCGTAACGAAGCTTCCCAGTACCCAGAATGCCCCCCACGCAAGTACCGACATGGCACCCTACACGCATGGAAAGGGTGTCCACGCGTTCCGCCACCCCGGAAGAGGTGACGTCGTCGACGTGCATTAGCAGGCCAATCGCGAACTGGAAGACGTCGAAGCAGATGTCCTGCAAGTGCTCAGGTCTCCCAGAGGTGTTGCCAATCACTATGTAAGCGTCGCCGATAGTGTGCACTTTGAACAGCTTCAGTTCCTGAACCAGCTCGTCAAACCGTAGGAAAAGCTTGTTCAGGAAACTCAGCACAGTACGCGCCTCCGTTTGGGATGCCCACTTAGTGAACCCGCAGATGTCGGAGAAAAGAAAGGCCACATGCGGATGCAAATACCCTAGATAGGACGAATCCATCTCCAACTCCATGACAACCCTCCTAGGGATGATTTGAATCAGGGCCAGCAATGCCTTGTCTCCGGGTGTCAACCACTCGTTGGCCTCGAACCACACCTTACGGTAAAGCTTTTGTACGACGTAGGAACCACTCATGTAGGAAAGAATCAGCATCATTGTCATGAGCTGCTGTTGCCGCGAGAAGGGGGTGTAATCGAATACCAGAATCAAAACTGAAATGTAGAATGCGTCCACGACCAGCACCTCCTCCCATTTTAAGCCGGAGAGGTAGTGCAGGGTACCAAGGTGGCTGGCCAGATACATGACCGATACGGGCCAGTCAAGTGCAGAGATATCATCTCCTTGGCGAAAGACTTCGTTGTTGAGCAAGTCGACCACGAAGTCCGAGATCATTAGGAGGACGAAGAAGCCGTGGAGCATAGGGCTATATTCTCGACTCCAACCCGTCCAGAGCAGATGGCAGAGGATCCACACGAGAAACAGCAACAGGAACAGGACTAACGAGAATTGCTCGAAGTACCAGGAGTCAGTCAGAGGAGTGTTTCTACCGTTGCTGATGGCGGGAAAAAGCGTTTGGTAGACGTTGAGAAGGACAGCGGAGAGTACTGCCATGAACGTGTTGTGAGACCTGGTCCACCGCCTGCGAATCTCAGCCACGTATTTGTCCTCGCAGGAGTCATCGTGGAAACGCAAGAGCCAGCTCAGGTCAATGTTCTCCCGTTTCTGGGAGATGATCGGATCTGGGTTGAACGTGCAACGACGTTGAGGAGTCCATCCGGCTTTGACTCCCCGCTGGAAGCTGTGCTGAGAACCGTCCGTCAAGGGTCTGGCCACCTTACGTGATCCAGCGTCATCAGTCACGTCCTCCTCCATCGGCCACAGCGGCTCAAACAAGCTTGCTCGGAAGGGACGTCTATCATTCGTTCGTTTGCCAGACGGTCGTCGCAGCAGAACGGATTGTCTTCTAGTCAGAGGCGGACACGTAGACTCGTGCTTCATCTGCGACACGAAAGAGCATTCAGGAATCCGCTCTTCAACGTCCACCGCAAAACTCATCAACGATAAGCTGCTTGGGCGCAGCTCAAACGATTGCTTCGGTGAGAGCGGCAGATCATTAGTCAATTGCGAGATCGAGAAGTTGTCTGAGGATACTTGCCGTTCTGGCGCAGCTAAGGGGTTGTGCTGTTCCGTGTCATCCGAAAGCCCCCCGAAGATACTGCCATAGGAATCGGAGGACTCTTGCGCTGACGGATCTGCATGTTGGACGGGTGTGAGCCGCGTCTCCCTTCTCAGCCAGGTCGTGCGGTTATTTGTCTCCCAGACGGGGCACGGGGTCAAGTCCACGTCAACTGCATGCGCAGCGACCGATTCACCTTACGAGTTCCCCGAGGATACTCAGGGTACTTCTGTGCCAGCTGCATCACGTAGGTCTGCTGGAACCCCTTTCCTTTGATCATGCGACCTCCCGTAGAGGCCCAAGCGTAATGACTGAGGTTCTTGGCGTGATCGTAGGTGTGCATCGACACGTGAACGCGACCTTTGAACCCTGTGGATTTCATTCGCGATGCGAAGTTCGTCTGAATAATAACGATCGTCTTTGCTCACGGTGTCTCCAAACAGCGCGTATTGCGGCTTCAGAGATCCAACGACTCCCCCGATGGCTCGGCCAGTATGGACTCCCACCCGCAACTCCAGTTGCTTGCTGCGCGGAGAGACGCTCCAGGCCTTGATAAGTAGCACCTCAACTGCGAAGTTTAGCGCGTGACTACATGATTGGCTCCCAGACACCCACTCGACACAATCGCGGACGTCCGGTTTGGCACACAACCCCGTCGCGGCTAAATAAGTCTCGCCGACCGTCTCCACTTTGAAGGCCTTCTGGGCGCTGGCGACGGCATCTAGGGAGCAGAATAATGCATCCAACGTCTTTACCAGAGCGTCTGGGTCGAGAGTCAGAATCAGGTTTTGAAAATCTTCAACTCCGACGAAGATCACTGAGACGTAAGGAAAGCACGCCGTTTCAATATTGAGGTGACCTGTGAGGGCCTCCTCAATCGCACCTTCCCTCATGTAATCGACGTCGTTGGCTCTGGGTCTCATCTTGCGGAGAACCTCGGCGAGATTACGCTTAAGGACTCCGTGCTCCTGCGCCAGCAGAAAGCTGCGACGACTCATCTCAGCCGAATGCCGACTGTATGCAGCCCCTGAGGGTACTCACCAGACAGATGACATGACGATGCAGTAGGCAAGGACTGGCACCACACTCAGAAGGTGAAGCTCCAGGGCTAGCGATGATCCCCAATCATACTGCTTCAGCAGGTGGATGGCGTGGAACAAGTACACGGCACCGCTGCTGACGAGTAGGATGCGTTGCATTTCCCCCACCAGTGGCCAACTCTGTGATGACAAGGTCTTCTGGCCTACAAGGTACTTATGGCCCACCAACACGGGACTTCCCTGTACTGGGGCCTTAGTCATCCAGAGCAAGAAGAAGAACAGGCAGAAGACAAACGACCAAATGATGTGGGCCGGTCTATAACTTTTGAGACCCACGACACAGGCCAGCACCCCCGACAGCAGGAGGAAGCCGATATAAACGATGAACGACGCAGGTACATAGGGGACCGCCAGTGCCGCCTGCCATAGCATCGCCACCAGATTCAGCAGCAGGCTAACGCGAGTGACCCACTTCCATGACTCAGTGCCCTCCAAGTAGATGCTTCTGAACTGCGTTTCGAGTTCCTTGTCGGCGTAGGTCAGTGTCCAACGACACATGGCTTCCTCGAGGTCCATTTCCGCAATGAGTGGGATGTCTTCTCCGGCGTTGTTGGACCCATAGTAGTCGTAAGCCTCCACCCATGTGGTTTCATTCTGGGTAGTGTGTTGTATTGGAGCGGGCGCAGCTCGCCGGAAGTTGGAGAGCGTGTTCCGAGCTAGTTTACTGGTTTCCTGAGTTCGGTGACTGTATTCGTATAACTAATAACTCACGAAAGAATACTCTTTCGGGTGAAGTCCACCGCTTTGGAGAGCATCTCCTGTCGCCTGGATCTGTCCCTAATTGGTTCCCGAATGACCAGGTGTGACACCATGAATCCCGTTTCGATGGCCAGGACTGGGAAAACCAGTAGACACTCGTAGTCGTTAAGTCCTTTCCACGGCACTCCAGTGTACTTCACCACGTTGTACACAATAGGTGCCAGGATCAGGTAAAACACCACCAGCCAGAGGGGTATCGCCAGCTTCCAGGTTAATGACCGTCCGCCCAGCAATACTGCGTACATATGCCGCCTGGCCAGCTTAAACACAAGCAGCAAGGTCGTCAAGCAGGTCATGGTGAAGCTCGTGCTGTCGTCACGTAGCATCATTACGACTGCGTACACGACTCCTCTGAGACACAGACGAACGAAGGACCACCCACCCTCGAGGTACAGGTTTCGAGATCGGCGCCAAAACATTGCTAACCACCCCGTCACAAACAGACAGAGAAGAATGAACTGCAGGTTCATGAGCATGCGCCACTCGTTGCTAATGTCTGTGTTGACAAACATCATGGTGGTCGCTGCGAGGAAGGTGGAGGAGGCCATATAAGAAAATTGCTCGTGCAGAGCTACCTGAGAACGGTGCAGGCCATTATGGATGTAGTCGCTGGGTCGTCAGAACCTAAGAAGCTCACAGCAGCTGTGAATAGTTAGCTAAAGCGATGTCTGCTAGAAAAGCCCCGGAGCCGCCACTGGCCAAGCTGACTGAGACATCGGCCGCGTGTAGGATTTGGCTTTCACATAGAGCGGCTCCGACGGCGGTAAAAATCTTCTGCTTGTTGGAGAACAACCGCGCAAATGTCATCAAGTCAGTCATCTGCACAGGAGTGCACCAGGTCAGCACGAGACAAGGGCAGTCAAGCAGCAAGTCCCCAAAGGGCGCATGCAGCTGCATGTGACCGGACCGCTAGTCTCACCGCTGGCGTCTTCAGAATCAGGTTTAGCGTTCTCCCCGAAAGGATCACTATCAGTTTGTAGAAGTCTCCCGGACTCTCAGCCGCTCGTTTCGCGGTCCTCGCCGTCTCGACGAGTCTGTGTGATCACTGCGGTCCAAGTCCTACTGATTTCGAACTTCGTTCACGTCGACGTCGCACAGAGGCAGCACACTCATGAGCTTCGTCACCTCAGCCAAGTCCCCCGCTGATAGGTGTCGAGGCTGCATGTCCCATTTCCACAGGATATTTCTTATCCTAGCATAGGAGTTGTCTGGTGGCGAGTCCCCCGAATCCTTACAGTGCTTCTCCTTGCCTCTGGGATCCTGGAACCGAATCTGTTTGGACAGCAGTTCGGGGTAGACGATGACGTTGGACACGTGTCGTGGGAGAGTGCCAAAACACAGCGACACGGTGGTGTACGGACTGTCCGCACTGTAGATCCACACGGGAGGTTGGTCAGTAGTCTTACCAGTCTTCGTCGCTATCACACGGGACAGTGCGCCGGGGACTTGAAGCGCCATAACATCGCGACCCCGCTTCGTAGCCACAGCGACTAGCGGTGCAAACTGCTGCTCGCACCGCAAGAGATACTACATGTCAGAGAGAATGGTCACTCACGTCCACAAGATCATTCAACGACTCCTCGGAGTCGAGACACTCGAATCCGGACGAGAGTTCGGGTACCTCACAGCTGCCGTACACGAAAACCCTTTCCAGCCGTTGGTCGTGTCTGCTTGCGAAGGCGTCGAGAGACTTGTGGTAGTCCTGGTTGACGTATGGCCTCATATCGCGCCACTCTCCCCGAGTGAAAAGCACAACTCCCTCTGGAAGGTCGACGAGAAGTGATATTCTCCGACCATGCACAGCCGTTCCCAGTTTGCGCATGAGGATAGGGACGCGCACCACCGACCGTGTGGTGAATCGCTTCTGTACGAACATCACGTCCTGGAGACGAGAAATAGGACCGGCGCCTAGGCTCTGCATAAGTCTGAGAATGCCGCTATCTTCAGGGTAAGGGGAACTGAACTCCGCCAAGTCCAGGAAGGAGGCACACCATTTAACTGTGTTGGAGTAGTACACCGAGATCTTGCGTGGGAGGGGATACGCGAATTGCTTCAGAATTGGAGTGGTGTAGTCACGTTTGATACGCGCAAACACCTCTGGAAAGAGGTTGGAGGTGAATCGCCCTGATATCGGAACCTTTATCCACTTGCGGTGGGATTTTAACGCATACAGCTGCGACTCCCGGCGCCCGTGCAGCGCCGAGGCAGCGAACGAAGACCGATCCCCGTCCCCGAGTGTCAGCTTCCCCGGCCTAAATCGGTTGTCTGTGGAGCTTAACTGGAAGTGAATGGTCGCTAAGTGACAGAGGTTCTGTGTGGATAGGTCTCCGCTCTCACAATAGCCATTGCAGCGGACGATGATAAGAAACTGGATTCGCACTCGATACGGCCTCGCTTCTCGGGGCGTACCCAACGAAGTTTACCAAGGGGGGAAACAGTCACGCGGTGCTCTGACGTCTTCAAGTCGATCACTTTCTCGGATGCTGGCCGGAAAGATGACAGAGTGAAAATCAGGTGAGTAGTTCTCATCAAGTCAGCGGCCACGATGGGATTGGCCTGTGTCTTCGCCGACACCAGTCCCCTACTGTCATGTCCTGCTGAAGCATCCAAGGGTCGTCAATGATCTCCGAGGTTTCGCTCGAATCGGAGGAATCCTCCGCCCACATACCGGCTTCTGCCCACTTTTCAGACTGTAAAACATCTTTCAAGTCTGGAGGTTTTCTTGAGGGTAGCGGTCGAGAAGAAGGGTCCTGGTCGTGTTCCTCGGCGTATCGGTTGCTGCTCAGGGCGCCGAGGAAAACGAAAATA
This sequence comes from Porospora cf. gigantea A, assembly GCF_019968955.1. Classification (NCBI taxonomy): domain Eukaryota; phylum Apicomplexa; class Conoidasida; order Eugregarinorida; family Porosporidae; genus Porospora; species Porospora cf. gigantea A. The sequence continues at coordinate 5,359 of NW_027151723.1, read as the reverse complement.
GCATCCGATAAGAACGGCGCCACCACAGACGCGTTAGTGAACAGAATGATGATAGACGACGGACTATTCAGGAAGGCAGCCACGTCGCTCGGGTAACCGTGGATGGACCTGCATGCTCACATTGCCTGGATCCCACCATGTACGCCCCATTGCAGTATTCGTTACTACAGCAATGGCAACGCAGGAGATCAGCATTCCAAATGCAATGAATGTGCGGTCGATTGCAACAGCTCCGAAAGGTTCCTTTGGAGTTTTCAGCAGCCTGGCAAGGGAGCTATCTGGACCCGTACGCAAAACAACGCCTAGAACGAATTTGGTGCACATCAAGCGGCTCCCTTGGTGAGCCACGTTTACTGCAGAAAAGGGCGCAGGCTTCACATAGTCGCTGAACATCACCGAGCCGACTAGAGTGGCCTGGTGCAGCGGATCCACCTCAACTAGAGGGTACGTCGCCGTCAAATCGCCCTCTCGGTGGAATTCCCACCGACCTACAGCCTTCTTCTTCTCGACGTTCACCCTGCCGGTGACTGCGCGGGAGTCGAACCAGGCCGCCTTGTCCTCGTTGCTGGAGTAGACTACCACTATGTCTGCCGGAACGAATTCGCCTTCCAGTAGTTGTACAAAGTGACCTGCTTGCACTTGAGAAGCCATGATGAATCGAGATCGGGATGTGGGTCCATCTGGACATCGCGGTGCGACCCTTATCACCTGATCGTTCATCTTGGCAAGGAAACCACGGTAGTGGTGTAGATGGACGACTCGCTATGTGTGTCACCTGAGGAACTCACATCCAGAAACTTAACTCCAGTCAAAAAAAAAATCTCACAGGCTAGAGTAAGACTGACGAACGCTCGACCGACGGAAGCAATCTCAACCACGAAAGCGAGAAGCAGCCACCAAACATTCACAGAAAACAACAGCTGACTGCAGCTACTCCAGAAAACAGTGCTTCCGTTCAGGAGTAGTTTGTTAGGATGACCAGTGGGAGCAGTCTCAGCAGTGACGAAGGGAATCTTCCTCACAGCCCACACTCCCTCAGACATCGCAAAATCCGTTATATGTAACCTGGTTTGCATCTAATCAAGGTGCCTTCTTTGGATAGAGGTCACTTTAGTTTCAGTCGAAATATCTGGCTCAGTGACAATCATACAACGTTAAGGATTACTGGGCGCACAGCCACCGAAGGTGAATCACATAACATGAGCCTGTGACCAGCGTGGATGGCCCACGATCCGCACAGAAATCAGAATTGACTGTTTTGATGTCGGAGGAGTTATTAACTCTTCGTCAGGAGGCGGCGAGTAGGTTAAGTGTCGAGAAGAGGCCATTCAAGCAGCCCACCTTACGACTTGGGGACCTTGGCCAGCATTCCCCCGGCCCTTTCGGTATTGCTGAAAAGGCGGCGGCTCCAGATGACAAACCACAGTATAGTCTTCCAACAGCCAATCCTTCTACACCTGAAGCCGGAGAAAGAGCAGAGCTGCTCTTTTCAGACAGGTCTGAAATCATATCCGAGTTTGATTTGCTTCACGACTCAGCAGCATCCAAGGATTCGCAGGAGGCGTCGTCAGACGGGTCAGTGGAGGTTTGCGGGGTTTCAATACGAAAGAGCAGCGCTGATGAACTGGAGCGACAGTGCTCAGAGCAGTTGACTTCCAGCATTGTTAGCCGCAACTACATCCGCGTACACAAGGAAGATACGCCTGACCCTTTCGACAACCTCGTCGAGCTGGAATCATGTCTTTCTGAACTCGCAGTCGTCGATACGCCACCCGCGTGGCTATGCGCCTGTTGCGTCGGTTCGGCAGATCCTACGGCAGCTGAAGTGTCTGCGCGGCTGAGAGAGCTCGGCGTCAATCCAGCGGAAGCCACAGCCATGGGAATCTATGGCGTAACCGACGCAGACAGACTAACCGTTCGCCGTCTTAATGACAAGTGGGCTGACGTGCGAAAGGTGGTTACGCGGAAGAATCCTCTGCGCATCAAGCTACAAACTGCCTATCAGATGCTCTTGTGCCGAGCATTGCAGAACAAGTCCACAATGGACGAGGACAATCTTCAAGGCAAGCTGGTAGTAGAATCGTGCCGAAAGCCACTCTCTCTAACCGCCAGAGCAAACGGCAGCAGTACGCCGAGAGACGAAGCCCATAGCATCCACATAAAGCCGCCTAACGTAAAGCCGCCTCGCCCTCAACAATCATCGTGCCCCGCTGCTGTAGCCGTCGCCAAGACGGGCTCGTCCACGGCATCAACTTCCTCCCGAGCTCTCTTAGACGTGTTACCAGTCGTTACTAATGGGCAGTTCGGAAATAATGAACTACGTATGGCTCCTACGCCCACGCCAAGCACCCCAAGAACAATCATGCCTCCGAAGACTCTTATGATGACCTTGGATGACGAAGAGGTGTCTTTGGACTTTGAGGGACCCGAGTCAGCAGACAGCGTTGATATAGCACCCGTCTGAACGCAACTCCGCTCCAGTCTTGAAGCCTGAAGTACGCCTCCAACCTTAGTCAAAGGTGTTTTTCTCGTGCCGCCTCCAGGCAAGCATGTGATAAGTATTTATCGTCACTCGGCCTACCTATTGTGGCTCCGTGAGCCCTTTCACCCTGAAAAGCCTAACTGAAAGTTGCATTAATCATAGGTGCATGTTTGCCAACTCCTCTGCAAGTTCATCTTCTGGTTCTCGTACACTCCAGTTGACGGGCGGCTGCAATTTCAGCCCCAGACCCTCGATGAAAGCCACTGCCAAATCTACGGGGTTCTTTCCGACCTCCTTAAGGCGATAGGACATATCGAACTTGATCAGGGTCGATATTCCCCCAAGCGACCAGCGACCGCCTTCTAACTGCAACAAGTCGTCAAGAGGCGACGAGACGAGGTGATCCATCTGGTGATGTTCTGGGTTCAGAAGTGCCGAGTGCAGAAGGCACTGGTAGGAGTCCTTCTCATCGCATCGGGATCCCATTAGAGCTGCGCAGGTGTAGTGAAACCTAACAGGGCAGTCAGGGAATCCACACTTTATAGTGGCGCCAATGCTTAAGCCGCAAATGGAACACATAGTTCCAACGTTCTCTGCCTTCTGAGTGGCAGCCAAAATCGTGGGCGCTGACTGTCGCGACTTCACAGGAACCACACAGTCATAGCACTGCGGGTGAATCCACTCATCATCGTCAATGGGAATCAGCCAGCCATCCCGTCGCGGACAAAGGACGCAGTTCGCGAAACTGGAGAACCGACACCGGCCACAGAGGAACGTCTGTGCCTCGCAGCAGGAATCCCACACAGATGCGGCCTCAGGCCCTTCCCAGGCCTCAACACAATTCCGGCAAAGAGTGATGTTGCACACCGAACAGGGGAGAACCAAGAGAACTGAAACATCCGTGACCAGTCCACGCTTTTGCGTATCAAAACAGACCCCTGGAATTCCGCACCCAAAGCAATGTGTGACGATGGACGACCATGGGGGCAGGGATGGCACTGGCGCAGAGTTCGGTAGGAACCCTCCATACTTCGCAAGGGCCAACAGCATCAACGGCAGGTCATCAGCGGCCTGCCCGCCACTGAGAAGCCAAAGCTGAATCATCACTTCCCACGCATAGGCCACAAAGCGGTTGCTGTGAGGAGGGGGTTTCTCATCGAAGAGACGAGCCTCTGATTCTCGAAGGACTCTCTGAATGCCGATACGGGTGCCGTCTTGAACCGCCCACTCAGCGATACGGGACAGCCCCTCAGGGTACACCAACAGGCGCTGAATGCGTTCGATCTGGATTACAGTACTCTGTTCAACTCACCACTCGTTGTCGTTGAGCCAGCGGCGTGTCAGGAGCGAATGAAGTTATCGTAGCCGAGGACCAACCTCGGAAGGCGATGGGCTCCACCGCGCGAATGTCCTTCTTGTTGTCAGTTCTGTTCATCAGCAGCGAGGCGGCAGCTGGACCTACAAGGCACTGATTCGCGATACAATAGAGCAAGGCCAACTGCGGATTTCCCTGAACCACCGGATCCGTTGTTGATGATGGAGGCCAAATGGACGATACGAGCATGCCAGGCATCTTTAGCTTCTTATTCTGCAGATAGACCTTCAATTGTGGCGTAGGGGCGTCCATTTCGCTGTGACGAGGACAGTAGACCTGGGGCCCTTCAATACGCCATTCAGTTCTACAGTCGGGACTAGCCGTGGCGCAACCGACGTGAAGCGCTACATAGCAGTCGGGGTGCGCGCACTGGACAGGGTATAGGCCTTTTCTCCGACATTTCAAACAGCTCATAGACAACCGTTCCTGGTCCGGCTTTGGCAGACGTATTCCTTTGGAGTTGACGTCCAGAACACCATGCAGACCGAGAGCGCACCTGATATGCACGTAGGCCTTCTTGCCTCCAAATCCACCAAAGGCTCCAGGACCTCCCAGAGGCGAGTACCAGGGCAGCACCGGACCTGCTCCAACGTGAAAGGCGTCGAACCCACATAGTCTGCACAGCGGAACATGGAGCTCGACTTCCTTAATAATGACGCCATCCTCCCTCTTAGTCACAATCCTGGCGATTTCGGAATCCTTGGGACTGTCCTCTTGCTTGACTTCGACTTCGTCTTCGTTGTCGCTAAGAGAAATTTGCCAGTAGGTGTGCCAACGAGAAGGGTAAATCTGCGAGTTCTTGCTCCGTCTTCCGCTGCTCTTAGCTCTGACATAGGGCGGCGGAGCCACACGCGACGCCGGCGGGAACTGAGCCACGTAGTTGGGGGGCAGAATTTCCTTCGGCAGGAAGGGGAGCAGGGGGTGTTGCTGCTTGTCCCTGGACGAAGGACGCCCTCGAGGTCTGCGTTCTCTGGCCTCTCGCAACAGGTTAACCAGACGATGGAAGGCAGCCACGGAGTTGGGGGGACGGCCTCGGCTCCGCTTGACTTGGAAGGCCTGTCGCACTTCTGCTGGGGTCAAAGCGCAGATTTCTGGGTCATCAGTTGAAGCTCTTAACAATCGGGAGATGTCAGAATCAGGCAGGTAGTCCCCCCCATGTAGCAGTGCCATATGAAGTTGGCTGATGGGGGACATCGAGAGGAAAGACGGCGACCGCAGCAGACTCTGAATGATTTGGGCATGCGGGGAGTTGGGGTCGGGAGTCATGAGCGGCATGGAGTCCTCGTTAGGTGGCGTCTTCATGCCTTGGTGCAGGTCTCCGCTATCTAGCGTCTGGTATGAGGAATCTAATTCCCCCGACGATCGATGGTCAACCGGTGTCTCCTTCACAGGCATCTCCTGCAGACCACTCTTCGCATCATACTTGATGGACGTCGGCGTTGACGATTCCATTTTCATGTCTGTGCTGTTGCTTGGCGTGTACCCTCCATCTTCCCGTTTCT
>NW_027151722.1:0-2051 GCF_019968955.1 Porospora cf. gigantea A | reverse complement strand
TCGCGATTTCATAGTCAATACGAAGAAGGTTCGATTCCCTTCCTTTGGAGGGTATTGACATTTCGGGGTTGAGGGGCGTGTCGCTCTTGAAAATCCGCAAAAGGTTGGCTTCCTGGGCTTGAAGGCTGTCTGAGGCGAGAGATCGGCGGTGAAGGTTGGGCGAGAGGCTGGCGGTGAACAATACTGGTGCTCGGCGGGGAGGTGTAATGGGGTGTAACAGATTCATGTATTTGCCGATTATCATACATGCAACAAGTGCACATCAACACTCCCAATTTCGACGTTCCCCACGAGAACAGTGCTGGCCTCTTCACTAACGGCTTGGGTCCGGATGTGTCCTAGCGAAAGCAGCTTACACAGCGGCGTGATTGGAAACTCTACTGGCATTGTGGGTAGCATTGGCATCGTGTCACGTCGCTTCTTCCTAATGTGACAGGTTTCATGTCGAGGCTTGGCAACCGCAGGGGCAGTCGTTACTGGGGTTGTATTCTTGGCCGCCCTCGCAGCCTTTACTGGGGTTGTATTCTTGGCCGCAATCTCCTGCGGTACATCAGAGGGGGGTGGCCACTTCTGTCGTTTGTCAGTACTGGTCGTTGCCAGTTTCAGGCGCATCCGAGCGAGAAGTCGTTCCATTCTATGAGCAGAGATGTAATTGGAGGGCCTCCCACTCCTTGAGGGAACAGACTTGCAGTTGAGGAAATCGTCAACAGGGTCCACTGAGGGAACAGACTTATAGTTGAGGAACTCCTTAACAGGGTCCATTGGCTCGTCCATAAGCGCTAGACACTGCTCCAACCTCGCGGTAAACAAATGAGGATCCTTCGGACATCCCCGGATCCACAGCGTCATGAGCGACGCAAACCAGATCCTCAGTTGCTCGTTGTGACAACCATGCTGACAAAAGCACATGACGTTCGCGACCATGAGCCATCTGTTGGGATGGGTCACCGGGGTATCCTTCTCGTGAAACTCACTGAACGCATCTTTAGTGAGTTGAATGCCCTCGGTGAAGTCTCCTGCCGTCATAGCCTCCGACACGTGCAAAGCCAGCTTCTGTCGTACGAGCTCCAACAAAGGTTCAAACCATACTCCAGTCGGCAGCAGCGAGTGACACCCTGGGTGTCGAGTCACAGCTTGTCGTATGGTTCCCAGCCTTTGAACGGCGTCATGACGCTGGTCAGGCGCGAGCTGTGCAAGACTTATGGGGGAAAAACCTTGAAAGACTGGCGACTTCGTAACGGGCTCACCAAGCGGCACGGTCGTGGGCGCCGCCTGACAAGAGGCCAGCATTATCAAACGGCCGACCAATTCCTTAGGCACCTCCGTCTTCACGTCACAGAAGAATTTCATGCGACTTGGGAAGCGCGAGTTGGCGATCGACGGATGCAAATCGTATCCTTTGAAAGGTATCCTATCCTTGACGTCACTCCACCGCTCACCCCTAAGCATGATTGGATTTAGAAACAGCGGCCAGAGATTCGAGTTCACAAGACTGGTCTTCCTGAAAAAACTCTCGTCGACAGCCAGTATGATCACGTCAGGTGGCAAATTGAGAGCGATTGCAAACCTATCCCAGCCTGAAAGAATTTCATCAGAGCTCTTGTCAAAGCACAGCATCAGCCTCTGGACGTGGCCGATTGAGGAGTGACCAAGAGCCACGCACCGAACTGCCTGGAAGGCTAGCAACGTATGCATAGTCTGAAATTTGACATCGGAAGCATATGCCTGGCCAAGGTGTAAAAAGGCCAGACACACCACGTACCATCTGAGGCAGTCAGCGTTGGGGCTAGGGCTGGTCTCCAGGAGAACAAGTAGAATACACATGTCTGCGAACACCACATCGACGGCCTGCTCCAAGGTAAGCGACGAGCACTCTCTGAGGACGTCTATGGTGAACCACCGAGCTTCTTCAAGCCAAGGAACACTCCTGGAGGACGTCATCTCACGGAGGTACTGTATGCGGTCTCCAGAATCAAGGCAGAACAAGCGCATGCAAGGGTTGGTGGTGGGCTCGATGTGGCCTTCGTCGTACATGTGTATGAAGTGCCAGG
>NW_027151721.1:0-1000 GCF_019968955.1 Porospora cf. gigantea A | reverse complement strand
TTATAAGATTGGCGATTGCAACACTGGGGCTCACGGCCAAGGCTCTCCCTACAACATTATGCACAATGATAGAGGCTATTATCGTACGGAGTACGTTATTCGAGGAGAAGCGAACAACATGCCGACCAGCCGTGGATATACAATGTTCTTCATTGAGACTCCTTACTCTGCGCCCACTGAGAACAACGAAAAGCGTGATTTCGCTAGACAGACGCAGGTTGTCCAGTGTACGATGACCTTTTTGTACAGGACTATAGGACCGAAATCGAATACGGCATCCGTTTCTGGGGGACCATTTGCACAACAGGCCTCCATGTTTTTGCCTTGGGCTAGGTATGAACCACATCGTACCAACCTTGAGATTTACAATCCTGGTAACTTCGCAGTGAATCTGCCGGCCTACGATGACCACGCTTGTGATTCGGAACCTACCCCTCAACCAATTGAATGCGGTCATAATGATCCATATGAGACGATTCCCGTCGATCCCATTCCCGAAGATCCACTTCCGGAGGACCCTCCCGCTCCACAACAGAGCCCCCTACTATTTACGCCTACGGTCGAAGATAGAACAGGCATCTGTCCTTTCAAGAAAAATGTTACATTTGAATGAATAACTATGAAAAAAGCTTTAGCATACTTTCGGGCTCGATTGGCTCCACTGTCAATTGGTCAATGAAATGACGAATGTCTGTCACCCGACGGAAGAAGGCTGCCTTTTGACTTGGTGTAGCGGTAGGAAACCAGACTTGGGGGGCCACGTTGCTAGTAAATATGATCTTTTTCGGGCATACGATAGTAGTTCCGCCTTTTATCTCCCGGAGGACGGGCCAACGATCTGTCAACTGTAGTATATCCTCAATCGGATGAGTGCCTTTGAACTCATCGAATAGAACAGTTCCATGGTGTCCATCTTCGTATCCGTCCCACCAGCGGGGATTGAAGACCTGGTATAGGGCACCTATCGCTTCAGCACGGGCTGCGGATGTCTTGCCTGTCC
>NW_027151720.1:0-1195 GCF_019968955.1 Porospora cf. gigantea A | reverse complement strand
GTATAGCAAGTTATTGGATTTGGAAGGCATAGGCCTTCCAACGCTAGAACCTGCACATGGATCCATATGATGCTCCCACAGTCGTGATATATGCTCTACGTCTTTATTATGGGGATGACCGAGACAAAACGGCAATAGAATTTCGGTGCTCGTAGGTACTGCTGAAACGGCGATTTTAGATGTGCACACAGCATTCGACAGCAACGAATAATTAATGCACTACCATTTCAGTAAATAAACCAACTGTATTTCATACGTGTTACGAGTTTTCGTCGCGAACCCAGCTGCTACTTTTGAGTACCTCCACCAGACGTTGGACCAGTTCGGCCGACAGTCCGCCTGCAGGCACTCTGAGGCTCCCTTCATGTACATCTGAGTAGCTTCCCCTTCGCTCCTCACTGACGATAACGATCCCAGCATCCTCACAGACGTCTAGTCTGGGCTTAGTAAATAGCGGGTGTGCCAAAAGGTCAGTGGTTTTAGCTCGATCTGCCGGCTTCCATCTAACACAGCCCTGCACGAACCCCCGAAATTGTTCTACCCTCTCCGCAGAGCCAATAAGACGGGGGAACTGGGGCACCTGCACCGGTTCTGACTCCAAATTTTCGGGATCGTGCGCTTGGGACAGGAACTTCACCATGTCCAGCATAGTAGGGTTCTTTTTGGCCTTCTTTCCCTCAATATGACTGGCTTGAACATGAAGCTGTCCGAGCGAGATGCGGTAGAGAATGATGCCAAGAGACCAAATATCTGCCGCCCTAGACAACGTCTGCTTCCCACCATCAGGCTGGCAGGTTTCAGGGCTCATGTAGTGCAGCGACCCTACCATTGTTTCACGAAGAATGTGGGTCGTGTTTCCGCCCACCTCATCAGCGATTCCAAAATCTATGAGCTTCAGGACGGGTTTATCTGGATCTGAAGGTGATTACCCTCCCACATAGGTCAGCCCCCTCTGTGATGACAAAATTAGCCGGCTTGATGTCACCATGCACTACCCGCACTGAGTGGCACTCATGGATCATCGATGTGAGCTGCTGACCAATATCGATCAGCAACTCGACCGGCAGTCGAGGCATCTTGTCTAAGACCTTGGTCATGTATGCTGCCAGGTCACCGCCAGTGGCAAGTTCCATCACGATGCGGATGAACTCTGGAGTCGCTTCGCATTTTCGAATCTGTATGATGCCGGGGACAT
>NW_027151719.1:0-17042 GCF_019968955.1 Porospora cf. gigantea A | reverse complement strand
GGAACCATACTTTTTATAATGAGCTGAGGATTTCCCCTGAGGAGCATCCTGTGTTGCTGACTGAGGCCCCTCTGAATCCCAAATCCAACAGGGAGAAGATGGTCCAAATGATGTTCGAGACTTTCGGATGTCCCGCCACCTACGTGCAGATCCAGGCTGTGCTGTCTCTGTATTCCTCCGGACGCACCACTGGAATTGTCATGGACAGTGGTGACGGCGTTTCGCATACCGTACCGATCTATGAGGGATTCGCAATACCTCACGCCGTGATGAGGATTGACGTGGCGGGACGTGACCTGACGGATTTCATGGTTACCTGCCTCCACCACCGCGGCCACGCGTTCAGCACTTCGGCTGAGAAGGAAATTGTTCGTGACATCAAGGAGAAGCTGTGCTACCTAGCATTGGATTATGAGAACGAAGTCCTCAAGGCGGACTCGACTGACGATATAGACAGAACATATCAGCTCCCCGATGGGAACGTGATCTCTATCGGCAAAGAACGCTTTGTATGCCCTGAGGCCTTATTCAGGCCGGCGTTTTTGGGGGTGGAAGCCAAGGGGTTGCACATATTAACGTTCAACTCGATTATGAAGTGCGACATGGACATTCGCCGAAGTCTCTACGGTAACATCGTACTCTCTGGTGGCACCACGATGTACGAGGGCATCGGGGAGAGGATGACCAAAGAAGTGTCCTCTCTCGCCCCCTCCTCCATGTCCGTAAGAATTGTGGCGCCTCCAGAGAGAAAGTTCTCCGTCTGGATCGGAGGCTCCATTGTCGCCTCCCTCTCCACATTTGCGTCCATGTGGATTACGCACAGCGAGTATCAAGAGGCCGGGCCAAGCGTTGTTCATAGAAAATGTGTGTAGTTTTGCAACTGTCAAAAGCACCAAGCTGTCGAGTAGGCATGAGCATCTCTTGCGGAGATTTCAATGCTTGCATCTCTTCAAAAGGAGTAATTCATGGACTCATTTCGTGTGTTGGTGGTGACGGACTCCCACCTCGGTTACCGAGAAAGCGACCCGCAGCGCAGAGATGACACTTTCGAGATGCTGGACTACATGCTGAGGATGGGGCGCCGGTTGGAGTGTGACCTTTGCGTGCATGCAGGTGACCTCTATGATCAGACGAAGCCCAGCAAAGCCACACTTTACAAAAGTATGGAGCTTCTAAAGCGCAACTGCTTAGGAGACGATGACATCAACTTCGAACTGGTTGAAGGACGAGAAACACTCCGACAGAAACGGCCAAACTTTGAATCGCTGGACGTCAATGTAGCCCTTCCTATCTTCGTGATCCATGGGAATCACGACGACCCAAGCGAGGAGCAGGATCTACAGGTAGCTCCGCTTGACCTTCTTGACGTGGGAAGTCGGTGTCGCATAGACGCAGTCAGCCCAATTGGTGAACTACCTGGGAAAAGTCGAGTCGGTGGAGAAGGTGGAGGTTGAGCCTTTGGTGTTGAGGAAAGGGTCTACCCAGCTGGCGCTCTACGGTCTGGGAAACGTTCGAGACGAGCGGCTGAACCGCGCCCTGCAGAGCGAAAACGTGAGATCCGTTCCGACTCGAGACGCAGGTATCATTTAAGGACTCTCCGGAGTCTTTCAAACTGCTCCTCTTTCACCAGAACCGGTGTAAAGGCGGTGTTATGGCCAAGTCCAGTATCCCAGAGACCATGCTCCCGTCGTTTATGGATCTGGTTATTTGGGGACACGAGCATGATTGCCAGGTCGAGCCGCGCCGTACTGAACATTTCAACGTAATCCAGCCTGGCGCCTCTGTCGTGACGTCACTTTCTAAAGGAGAGTCTGGTGACAAATACTTCTGTATCGTTGAGATTGTCGGCTCTGAATTTCGGAGTGTCCCAATACGGTTGCCCTCTCGGCCGTTTCTATTCGAGGATGTGTGTATATCCGAGACGCTGCCTGAAGATTCGTGGCACGACGAGAGCGCAATTCACGACTTCCTCGTAGCTCGTGTGCAGGCGCTGATGGAGGAGGCCGAGAGCCTGGTCGCCTCGCGTAACGTGCACTTACGTGAGGAGAAGCAGCAGCTGCGGGAGCTTTTTCGGATATCCAAGGATTGGGAGCCCCCAATTGTCGACGCCTGTGCACCGCTTATCCGATTGCGTGTTGACACAAGCACCACTGATGGCCAGGAGGAGTGCCCGACACTCGCAAGTCTGCGTTTCGGACAACAATTCGTGGGGAAAGTTGCAAACGCGGATGACATTCTCCTCTTCGTTCGCAGGAAGAAGGCTGCGTGAGACCGCCTATCCTTTGACACACAGTCCGAAAAAAGCCACAGACCTACCAACCCTGTCGCTGCAGTCCGTTATCGACCCAGAAGACACGAGAAACGAAATGACAAACTTAATATACTCAACCCTCGGCGACGGAAAGCTCTCTGTGTTGCCGGAGCACTTCCTTAATGAAGCCGTCCAAGACTTCGTTTACCAGGAGATGACCCATAGCATTGGGACGACCATCGAAACCGCAGTCAACCGGTTACGCAAAGAAATGCTAGAGGAGATCCAGACTACTGCCCTCGACGCAGAAAGCATCCGAAATCGAATATCGGCCTTGACAGAGCGCATCCGTGCCGATGCCGGCGTCACTACTGTGGTCGCCCGTGGTGCAGTCAAGGAGAAGCCGTCCACCGACGTGCTATGTCCCGATTCCAGCGAAGAGGAAGTCGTGCCCCTCCCTAAAGTTTCAGCTAAATCTCGGATGAGGTCGCCGAAGAAGAAGGCGACGCCTCCAGCTCGCCAGTTAAACGCGGATCTCGACTTTCTCGACGGGTTGGATTCACAGGAACAACCTCGAAAGAAAGTGATGCTAAGAAGATGACCTGTGACTCAGTGATGCACGCGGCCTAACCATAGGCCGCATGCTAACGTGATCCTAACTCATGGACTAACCATAGCTAACGTGATCCTTACCACACGTAAGTATAAAGTAGCAAAGTCTACAGAGAGTGCAATGCGTGGAAATCGTGAAGGACGCCCTCATAGAAGTCCTCGAACTCCAGCATCGGACCTGGCTGCTTCTGGAACCGACTCAGAGATCGGATGACAAAATGGTCGTTCCCGTCTATCTTCAATGTGTGGAGCCCTCCAGACAGACGATCAAAGACTTCACGGCACAGGCTACGAGTAGTCGCCCTATCCTCGTCCTCGTCAGCGCAATCCAGATGCGCAACTATATGCGGCACGAATGGCGAGATAAACTCAGAAAACGACACTTCGTATTCCAGCGGTGACACGAACTTCATCGACTCGAACGCTGGGTTGTGTCGCTGCCCTCGATCTTACGAGGAGTTCCATGAGTATCGTCCGTGAGCTCCGACTGGGGTTCCGCTGGTAGTCGTCTTTGATGATTGTTCACGGAGGCCACCAAGTTGAATGTTTCGAGCATCGTGTCAAAACATCTTTCCATCTGCTTCGAGGTGAGTTCAGGTACGAACTGCTTGGATGCCTCCATCCAGTTCGTCTGATTGATGATTCCATCGTGGTCGATGTCGAAACCGTTGAACAGCGAGATTATGTCCTCGTCAATCTCCTTTGTGGTTAAAAAGCAAGCGAAGAGACGCCTCAAAGCTCGGTCAGCCGCGTCCGCGTTCAGGAATGTTTTGATCGCGAAGGACACCAAGTTCGGTGAGCTCCTCGGACTAGCCTTTCTTAGGCTGTGGAAGGATGGAGACCCACTCATGCGGCCCTGCCCCATCAAACCCAGCCCAGAGGCTGACCCTGACAGTCTGCCAGGCACGCGAGCGGGCGCCGCAAGTCGAGGAAGAGAGATTACCCTTGGCATGGAGGGTCGAGCATTCAGAAACCATGGGTGCTTCAATGCGTCTTGGGCAGCCATTCTGTTGTCGGGATCCACCGTTAGCAGCCGTTTAATAAAATCTTTGCATTGAGGTGAGACCCGATTCCAACGTGGACCCGTCATGGCTGCGAATGCGCCGGTTCGTATCTTCTTCTCAAGCGCATCCCTCGTCGATCCGAAAAAAGGCGGCACTCCACATAGCATGCCGTACACGCACGTTCCCAACGCCCACATGTCCACTTTTATTCCATAACCCTCGCCGTTAAGCAACTCCGGTGCAATATGGGACAGGGACCCGCATTGGCGAGCCATCGAGCCATCAGTGGGTCTCCAGTAGCGCGCAAGCCCGAAATCGATGAGCTTGATTCGTGGACGCACGTCGGCAGTGTCGTCCTTTAAAGGCCGCTCTATTAAAAAGTTCTCGAGTTTAATGTCCCGATGCACGACATGATGCGAGTGCAGGTATGCCAGAGCGGAACACATCTGCAACGCAATCGACACTACGGTATCCTCCGAGATGCTTTTGCCGCCTGCATATGCAGTATGCACCCAGGAATGAAGCTCGCCTCCCAAGCACTTCTCCATCACCAGCACAAGCTTACGCCGCCCCTCATACACAGTTATTAACTTTGCCACGTTTGGGTGGTCAAGTCGGAGGTAGACTCCAGCCTCTTGGCGGAAGAGCTTGAGCTGTGTGAAGGCGATTCCGACCCCACGGATTCCTCGTTTCCATTGGCGACGGACTTCATGAGGAACTTGGTAGCAGCTTCGACCCCGGTTTTCTTGTTACGTGCGATACGCACCGGCCCGTTCATTCCCACCCCCAACACGGTATCCAAGAGTTCGTAGTCCTCATCGAAACGACGGTCAGTCTCCACTAAGAACTCGTGATCCGTGTCATCGTGAAAGAGGATGTTCACGTTCGGGACCTCGCTGTCGAGCCAGTAGGACGCCAGACTGTACACGACTCCCACTGCGTTTGAACGTCCAAAGTTACGTACTTCCGATTTATACGTGTTTTGACTCGCTTTTCGAAACTAGTTCTAATTTCGTTCCGTCATATAGGCTACGTAGAATGGTGCGAGCGTAATGTAGGTGGTTGACAGGCGGAGGACGAAGTCCCCCGCTAACTTAACTTCCTCAATCTAGCGTACGCTGAAAATCACCAGCAGTGGCTGGCGACTGATCATGGACGCTGGTTTTGTTGTGTGGTCTGTGATGGTTGGTTTCAAGGTCTCTGCCGCAACCGTGGATCCGTTCTGTCTCTCGCACTCCGTGTTCCAATAAAATTTCTTCTGGCTTCACCCTTCACGAGAAAAGTTCACCAATTTTCGTATTGCTGATATAAAAAAGCGAGTCAGTCTTGCTCAGACACGAATGCTGCTCTTTTCAACCCGCAACATCCTAACACTCCTTGGTCCGTGTGCAAGACGGGTGGTAAAATCGGGAAGCGTGTTCACATTAATCGGCAGGATTAATCGGCAGGGTGGTAGAGTTGAAGTTCAATACTACCGTCTCCCTTCGAGACATAAGAACATGATGACAGAACTAATGGTTAAAGCGTAAGCTCCCCATCAGAACATGTCGTACTTCTGAAACACACTTCTTCCATATACTGGTCCGTTTGTATGGTGTATCTGATAGAAGCACATAGTCTTGTACTTTTGTATTAAATGATCTGGAAGCAGCTTAGCGGCTCAATTTAGCAAGCATAATGTGGGTAGTTGACAGGCAGAGGACGAAGTCCCCTGCTAACTTAACTTCCTCAATTTAGCGTACGCTGAAAATCACCAGCAGTGGCTGGCGACTGATCATGGACGCCGGTTTTCGTTGTCCGTCTCTGATTGATTGTTTTAAGGACCCTGCCGCTACCGAAGTTCCGTTCTGTCTCACGCACTCTTCCGTTTGCATAGTGTGCCTAGAAGCTACATGGTCTTTTACTCTTGTATAAAGTGGTGTGAAAGCCGCCCATCGACGTAGTTTTTCGCAAGCATAGTCTAGGTGGTTGACAGGCGGAGGACGCAGTCCCCTGCTAACTTAACTTCCTCAATCTAGCGTACGCTGAAAATCACCAGCAGTGGCTGGCGACTGATCATAGACGCTCCTTCTCACGACATCCCTAGCGTTGAAGCAGTTCATGGTCACTGTGGCTGCCCATGTAGACAGCAACCACGTTGCTGGAAAGTCTGACAGCGGCTCGTATACGCTAAAGTCGTGTGCGGCATTAAAGCCACACGGCTTAATTTAGCGAGCGTAATGTAGGTGGTTGACAGGCGGAGGACGAAGTCCCCTGCTAACTTAACTTCCTCAATCTAGCGTACGCTGAAAATCACCAGCAGTGGCTGGCGACTGATCATGGACGCTCCTTCTCATGACGTCCCTAGCGCACGGTCACTGTGGCTGCCCATGTAGACAGCAACCACGTTGCTGGAAAGTCTGACAGCGGCTCGTATACGCTAAAGTCGTGTGCGGCATTAAAGCCACACGGCTTAATTTAGCGAGCGTAATGTAGGTGGTTGACAGGCGGAGGATGAAGTCCCCTGCTAACTTAACTTCCTCAATCTAGCGTACGCTGAAAATCACCAGCAGTGGCTGGCGACTGATCATGGACGCTCTTCGTAGTCCTTAAGCAGCTTAGCACACTCAACCAACTTTCACTCTGGAATGCCGTTCTGTCCTCCGAAATTGTGGATTTGCGCCATCGTATGAGACAATGTCGGCCTTTTTGGAGGAGTGAGCACGAAATGCCAATAAAACACATAATAATGACTTCCCAGACGGGAGCGGCTAATAAAGCTGGTTGACGTCGTCACCTCCGGCAGCCTGGCTGACGTGCAGCCTGAATTGGAGAAGATCACCGAGTGGGCGGAATTCTCCGATGGGGAAGGTCGATCAATCATGCACTTCGCCTGCATGAAGGCGAAGCTGGAGGTGGTCCGGCTTCTGCACAATACTAATTCCTCGTTGGTGCATGCGGTTGACAAGACTAACGCGGGGTCGCTGCACTTCGCAGCGCGTCGCGGAGATTGCAAGGCCGTCGTAGAGTTTTTGGTGTTGGCGGGCGCGGATGTGCGTGCGCTTGACGACGACTGCACTTCGTGGCTCCACGCTGTGGTAGAGAACGGGAATCTGGTCGAGGTTCTGAACGTGGTGAGCCCTGAGACGTTGGACCTGTCAATTGTGTCAAGGACCAAGGGAAGCCTTTTGCAGTGGGCCCTCGTGTGCAATGACGAGTCCGCCGTGAGGCTGTTGATGGCCAACAACGCGACCACTGCGTTTGCTGCCGCCTTACCTGCGCCGTTGATTATCTCTGTTGCCCAGCGAAATCACGTTCTCACCGACCTGCTGTTGGCCGCGATGTCCGTCGCAGACATTGAGGGACAGACGGATCCTGAAGGCTACAACGCCCTACACGTCGCAGCTGAAAACGAAGACTTGGATATGATACGTAAACTGCTTGCCGCCGCTCCTGGTCTCGCCCGGTACAGCGTCAAGGGGAAGCAACCAATAGACTACGTATCGAAAGACATTATGTCCACTGTTGCTGACGCGTGGAGGAAGGCTGGTGCGGACCGAATCACTGTGGAGAGCACCTCCCAATCACCGGTCTCGTCACCGCAACCGGAAACCGCAACTACGGATTCTCCACATGTTGATCTGGTGAACCGGTACATTGCGGAGTTCTCCCGAGAAGCCGCTTCGGAGGTCTTCATAGACCCCAACTGGGAGGAGAAGAAGCTCCGCGCAACTACGGAACTGCAAGCTGAGAGATTCAGCGAAGCGTATCAGATGTACAGGCAGCTGCTGGAAGATGTACCCAATAGCCAGTCCACGCAACCTCTACGTCAAACACTGTGCTCGAATCTCTGCCATGTGTCTGTAAAAATGCAGCGAAGCGAGGCGATTGACTGGGCCTGCCAAACCATTGCGTTAAACCCCTCCTGGTGGAAGGGACACTATCGACTAGCACAAGTCTACCGTCTGCTGGGCGATCACGACGAGTACTGCCAGGCGTTGTATCAGGCGACGCTCCGCGACACGGAAAGTGTAGTACTGCGTACGGAGTTAAAGAAGGCGATCGAAGCTGCTAAAGCAGCCAGAAATGCTGAAAGGTCGGATCTGAACTAAAATTCGTCGGTCACTTAAGAAGAAGATGGATGAGTGCCTTTCTCATAGACTCCTTGACCAAAACTTCGAGTTGCGTCTTTCCCACCCACGCTGGGACAGCGCCAAGCTTGTTCAGTACAGGGTCGTCCGTCTCACCGACCACCAGCAGGCAGCTAGCTTCACGAGTGAGATTCGGAAGATCCAGTTTATCAAGGGGGTAACGGTTCGTTTCATCGCCGTCACGGAGTAGTGTGATGAGGTCTGTCCTACTCATCCTCGCCACCCTCGAAGGCGATAGCTGTCCATGAAAAGTATTTGCGAAGAGCTTGGCGTGCATGGCTGCGATGCGTCTCGCGAGGGCAGGGTCTTTGGATCTGGCGCTGCTGAGCTCAAACAGACGAGATCCGGCGTAGATCAGCTTGAAGGGTTTGCGGCTGCGGAGCTGCAATAGCTCCACGACAGCATCAGTCACTAGCCAGTGCTTCTTATGCCCGTCACGACGGAAAACGAGATTGTCAAAAAGAGGACTTTGGAAAGGTCTTCCATTCTTTACATAACCTCCGATGGTATTTCGGAAGTGCTCTTCCCTCACACAAGGACAGCAAGTCGCAAGTAGGCAGAAGTCACACTGACCCAGGGCTACAGGTACGCGATGTTCCTCGATGGGGCAGGGACACAGTGCCCGTGTTCCAGGGCGAACGAGCATCCAGCCGCTGCCTGAGGTGGGAGCGGCTGAGGTGGGAGTGGCTGAGGTGGGAGTGGCTGATATGGGAGTCTCATCCGTAGTAGGGGCCGATGGCGTCGGCTCCGGCGAGGGAGATACATTTTCCAGCTCAGCAGCTGAAAGATCTTCGCCTTCCGCAGCCCTCAACTCAGTAACGACGTCTTCCAAGGATTTCGGGTTTAGCCATGCACAATCCTTCACCTTTCTCAGAACAGCCACGAAGAACCCTCCAGTGTTGTTGTCGTGTGGACAGTACCGCTGGCATCGCTCGAGCTGCTGCATCTGAACCTTGGGGGCAAACATCGTTGGTTTCACCTTTTTGAGAAGTTCAGGTGGCACGTCAGAGTATCTCTCGACCATCTCACCTCCCACTGGCACGGACCAGTTCATAAGTCCTGGCCTCGCTTTCAGCACCTGCTCCACAGCGACGACCTCCACAACGCCAGTCTTCAAGAAGGACGCGACAACTGCCTCATTCTCCAAAGGATTCAAAGAGCAAGTGGAATACACCAACGTCCCACCCACTTTAAGCAGCTCTAGACCCCTACGTAGAATGCTGCGCTGGAGGGAATGCAGAGACAGGCCACTGCGGACGCTCCAGGATTTCCAGATGATCTTGGATTTTCGGAGGGTTCCATCGCCGGAGCAAGGCACATCGCATAGGACGGAGTCGAATCTCACCGGCTCTGCGCCTCGCAGCAGCATAGGGAACCGCTGAGCTTCGTGGCACGAGACCACAAGAGCTGGCGAAGCTAGCTGTTCTACGTGGTGCACTAGCATGTGGGCGCGTGTTGAGTCACTATCGTTGCTCACGACGACTCCTGTGGGGTGAGTTCCCATCCGCTCCAGAATCTGGCTGGTCTTGGAGCCTGGAGCGGCACACATATCTAGGATCCAGCTGTCAGACTGCACATCTAGGTACTGTACAGGAATCATGGAGACCTCCTCCTGTCGAATTAAGGCTCCTGCTTCCCCATGATCCACAACAAATCTGTGGAGTGCCTTCAGTTCTGGTAGCTTGCGGAAGTCAGATCGACTGCACACGAACTTGTACGCCCCTGGCAACCACTCGAGAGGTAATAGCTTCGCACGAACCTCGGGCTGCTTCAGGCACTCCTCAATGAACTGTATGGCGGACTCATTGAAGAGGCTACTACCCAAGAGACGAAAGCATGTCGGGAGCGGTTCTCGAAGGACTCGTAGAAGTTCCTCGAACTCCGACTCGGCCACGATCTTCTGCGCCCTGTAGTACCTCTCGAATGCAACCGAATGCATCACGTCCGGCTTGTCCCGAATGTCCAAGCGATCCATCTGCTACAAAATGCTCATTATCCGAGCAGGTTGTCACGCTTTTTGATGATGTAGTTGGTGGGAACACAGGAGTTTTGATCAATAGTGTGAAAGGTAGCAAGGTAACTTACTGGAAACGAGCCATTTATATAATAATTAATATAAATAAATATAATTAATCAACAATCCCAGAACGTCATTTCAAAAGAGACCAATAAGGCGGGAGGACCAATTTCACACACATGAAGACACTGAAGACACTACCTCCGTCTGCGGCGTCTGTTCTGTCTTCGGTTGCGCCTCCATGAGTATCGATAGGGTCCGAGGCGGAAGTGCCGGTCGAAGCTGTCCAGCTTTTGGTTCATCCGGTTCAGCGAAGGTAAACGCGGCCGCAGTCCATTGTTCACTCTTGTACGCAACAACGTGCCCGTGATGTCCTGTCCAGGACTAAGCAGGGCTTTACCATGGCGGTCCTTGCCCAATGCTAGGTGGAGTACGTCCTCTTGGACCCGAAGGAGGACCTGCATGCGTTTGTATCGAAGTCCTTGGGCCATATAGGGGCGCTGCTTACGACGGTACATGTCAGACATGTTCCACAAGCGTCGTCGAACCCGATAGCTGTATGGAAAGCTTCAGAGTCACCCACATGTAGTGCTGAAGGAGATTTCGACCTCGAATTGCGTTGCGGCGCATCTGGTCTCTATACCAGAAAACATTATACCTGTAGTACCCCGTATAATGGGTTCGCCACCGACGCCGCGGAAACCTGTAGTACCTGACTCGGTACCACGTCAGCCACCTGTTGACGTACCGCATACTCGCAACCGAGTCGTGCTGGCGGCCACAAACATAATGCAGTCGCGTGAGCAGGCGAGTACTGTCCACCACGAATCGGAGGAAACGCCAAGGAAGCCAGCGGTTTTGCATGTTCCTCATGACGTAGTATATACGGTTGTAAATAGGGTACCAGCAGTATATGGCTCGCCGCATCCTCCAGGCATCCCAGGGCCTTATCCCCCACCGCCACCATCGGTAAGGCCAACACCAGCGGTTCATAGTGTGGTAAGCAGGCCAAATCTTCCGCCAGGTGTAATTGCTCCTGCGCCATAGATGTTTAAGGCCTCGGCGGTACCAGCGGACGTGCCGGTACATAACCCAGTTCGATGCCATCACACTCTTCACCGACGACAGCTTTTGGTTTGCCGCCTGTACTTCCTTCGTCAGGAAAGCCTGGAAGTCTTCAGGTAATCGCTCACAGAGGGATTTGGGCGGCGTGGTTGCCTTTGCTGGGTGTTTCGAAGGTTCGTCCGTGCTGGCCTCCTCCTGCATCAGTCTCAGCGAAGGCAGCTGACGGAAGGATGCCGACTCAGTGCCCTCTGCGCCTTCAGCCTCGACATGAAACTCGCGCGACTTATCATGCCACACAGCACTCAGCGCCGGAACGACAAGGTCCATACAGAGGCTTTTCGACGTGTCGTCCTGCATCGGACTGACTTCCAGTCGGCAGGCGCTGTCCTCAAATGCAGAGCCATCCAGACACTGCTCGATCGGCAAATGCAGGTGCTTGGACGCGGTTACTGAGCACATATTGAAGGCATGTGCCATATGAAGGCAGTCTGGCTGACCCTGGATATGCTCCCACTTGTCCTTCGGAGCCCCGCGGTACTTTCCATTCTCGCAGAAGATTTCTGGAGCGTGAATCATTTGCTTGGCGCTATCGTATCCCGCACAGTCAGCGAATTCCGCCTGCTTTGCAAGGCACGCATTCATAAGACTCTTGAACTGCTTCTTGGTCGAGCTGCACGTGCTGCCTGGTTGGTAGGGCTTATACTGAGCAAAGCATGTCAGTAAGGCTGCTTGCCTATGGCAGTCTTCTACGCGTTGATTACCCCTAAACGCATGGAACTGCATGCTGCTAGCCATCAACGCCCACCTGTCTGGCTATTTGAGATACGCTGGGCCCAATACCAATGAAGTCCTGCCTGCAGTGCGATAGAGAAAAGAAGTCTTTGGGGAGCTCCTTAGCACTGGCCACGACTCTTTCACAGACTTCTCTGATGGAGTTCGCACTGACAACCGCACTTGCGACGATGACAGACCATCGCATTCGAAATGTGTGACATGAAATGTGTCACACGGAATCACATAGAAGCTATGGGGCAATGCGAAGTACTGAAGAGGGAGGGGTTTCTGGGTTTATGACGTCCAATACCATTTGTATCTGCGGAGTGAATCTCATTACTAACACCATTAACCCGTTTTGTCCCCATTTAAATGAGGATTTATGCCCCCACTGTGACACACCATGACCTCCATTCAAGTGATTGGAAATGACTTCGAGCACATCATCCGAATGAACAACACCAACCTCGAGGGGAAGCAGAAGGTCTGGCACGCTCTCACCGCCATTCGTGGTGTGGGACGTCGATTCGCATGCTTGGCGTGCAGGAAGGCCGAAGTTGACCCCAGCAAGAGGGCTGGTGAGCTGAAAACCGATGAGATCGAGAAGCTGCAGATGATCATCACTCAGCCCGAGGGGTACAAGATCCCCACATGGATGTTCAACAGGAAGAAGGACCACAAGGATGGCACCACCAAACATACTACTGCCCAGCAGCTCGATGTTGTGCTTCGTGATGATCTGGAGCGTCTTAAGAAGATCAGGTGCAACCGAGGACTTCGCCACTACTGGGGTCTCAAGGTTCGCGGTCAGAGGACCAAGTCCAATGGTCGAGCGGTGACTGTCGGGGTTATCCGAAAGCGATGATGTGTTGTGTCAACGGTCAAGGGAGTCTCACCCCACATTAGACAGTAAATAGGGGTAAAATACATCAATGGGAGTGCGTCGGCGATCATTGTCATCCCGGCAGCGCCGCCTGCGTGTTCGAAGTCCCCGCAAACCCAAGTCAGAACCGTGCGAACTGACACGGCCTCTCTTGGTGCCGGAGTGCGACTGGAACTTCTTTCTTTCATGCTACACCCCGGAGCAGGCATCACGGAGGTCGAAGGCCTTCAGCGTGAAGCTGGACCACTATCGCAGTGTTTTGGCATCGTTTGGGAGACGTCCTCTCTCGCCAGCATTGCAGCCCTAGTGAGGCTTCTGATTACTGAATAATGGTATGTCCGCATAGACATTGATTGTGGACAATTTTTGGTTTAGATATTGCTCCAAGAACTCTATTGCCTATGTATAAAAGGATCCCGTCTCTCCACAATCTCCGGCAGCTCGTTCACTTGTTGCACCTCGACAGGTCGAATTATTTCTGAAGGGGCTCCAGGTACTTCCACATAGTAGGGGACGTCCACCACCTCATCGTAGTACTCGTGACGAATCACTTCGCGGTCTACAGGATAGGGCACTCGCTTTTCCACAATGTTCTTGACTAGCACCTCCTCGTAGACAGGCACGGGCCGCTCCACAAGGCTTTCCACCCGCACCGGCCGTTCCACCTCCCTCACAACTTCACGGTCGAGGTACACTATACGATCCACGTACCGAATCACCTCCTCAGGGACGAAAACAACCGGACCCGGAACAGGCACTTCCACGATCTTCTCAACTGCTATCTGGTTCGGCACTGATCTCTCGATCTCGCGGATCTCTTCTCGTTCAATGACTCGCTGAACGACCTTCTCAACTGGCACCTCCTCGTAGACAACAGGTCCTGGAACCTCAACGATCTTTTCGATCTGTCGTATCTGTACAACGGGCTTCTCGACTACTCTCTCACAGGGGACGTCGACTTCTTTGATTACGTCTATAATTTTTTCCACGTATTCGACCTGTGGAACTTCTACCACTTCCTCTTCCCACTGCACCTCAGGGACCTCGATGTAGGTGGGAACGTACACGTACTCGACCACCGGCACTTCCACGATCTTCTCAATGAATTCCACATGTGGCACCTCGATAATCTTCTCTACGGTGTTGGGAATCTCCACAATCCGCTCCACGTACTCTGTCCTAGGAACCTCGACTATTCTCTCCACCTCCACGATCTTCACCCGGTGCCTGGGCACTACCTTCTCCACAAGGGTTCGGCGGGGCACTAGGCGTCTGTGCCGCGTAATGGTGGGTTGCACCACTGTCCGTCGCTGAAGATCCACATTCCGAATAATCGGCACGATACGCACCGGTGGATCGGGCGCAGCACCTGCAACCAACCCTCCAGGAGATTCTGGCAGCAGCCGTACAGATGAGTCTACTCGAGTGCTCTCGTAGTCGGTTTCAATCTTAGTCATTGAAATGAATTCTGCCATTTAAGGCAGATGTCTCGAAAACGTGCTCGGCAATCAGCCGAAATCAGCAGTGACTCCGAATCTGCAGCGCTGGCGGAGGAGAGCGAGGAGAGCGACTTTTTCGTTAGTCCTGAAGAGAAAAAAGTGAAACTGGCGAAGGCATTGCTTTCAGATCTGGGATCGGTACCGGCCGCGATGCCTTGTAATCTGTCGCATGCTGATGTGTCATTCGGTGACCCCGTCTTTTTTCGGGGACACAAGAACACTGTGACTAGCGTTTGCACGGGGCCTGATGGGTCTATTTTTTCCGGCGGCAAGGACGGGGCGGTTCTGCAATGGGATCTGGAGCGTGAGAGCAAGGAAGTACTTTTGGAAAACTTGCATTCGGGCTCTGTCACCGCCGTGGCATATCATCCCAAGTCAAGAATACTGGTTACGTGCGGTGGCGATCTAGCTGTATCGATGTACCCACTGAATGACATGGACGGCGCAGTTCATTTGACAGGCCATCGGCAGCCACCACTGGCGCTGGTCGTGAACCCAGGAACGGACGATGTAGATTCGGTGTTTAGCACTGGGCCAGATTTCCAGCTCCGACAGTGGTCATGCACCCATCATGCTTGCTTGAAGACTCTCTTCGGACACACGAAGTCCGCCACTGCCTTGGCCATCCACACGAAAGATCGACCTGTGTCAGGCGGCGAAGACGCAACTCTTCGGCAGTGGAAAATGGAAACGGAGACACATCTGCTACACCACGTCAAAGGTCAACATTCGCTGGATGCTCTGGCCTGCCTATCGGCACAGTACACCGTGGCTGGAACGCAGGCAGGCAACCTGTTGCTTTTTTCGTCGCAATCCAAGAAACCTGTTTCCGTCATAGAGGCCGCCCACGGAGGCAGCTGGGTGCAAAGCTTGTGTGTGGTTCCAGGCACCGACCTTGTCCTTTCCGGAAGCAACGACGGGTATCTACGTGTGTGGCGTGCCGTAGAGTGCACTGAGGGACGCAAGAGAAGTCGATCACTACAAAAAGAAACCTCTATTCCAGTGGACGGTTTCATTAACGGCATCGTGGTGCAGAACAGAAACGTCGTGCTGGCGGTAGGGCGGGACAGTCGCATCGGAAGATGGGAAAGTAGCAAGTGCAAGAATGGTGTGGTCGTCATCCCGTATTCTGTATGAATCAAGCAAATCTATACTCCATGACCTCGGGCATCTCGCTTGGCAGCCCCCCCCGATCTTTCTTCTTTTTCCTTTGAAGGGCAATGACCAGTATACCCAGTACAAATAGAAGAGCGATGGCAATTAAGGCGTAGACCGCGTATTGCTTGAAATTAGAAGGTGCTTGGGGAGGTGGGGTGGGAAGTGATGGTTCAGTGGGCAGCTCCCACTCAACTTCCATTTCCTCCTCCTCCTCCTCCTCTTCCTCATCGGGTCGGTGACGATCCTGGTATTCACGAATGCGACGTAGGCGCAATTCGTCAGCGGCAGCTTCTCGACGTATTTGTTTTAGGTCTGAAAGCACGTCGGGAATACCCTCAGACTCGCGATCGGTCACGCTACGCCTCGACGAGATTGAGCCTTGAGATTCGGGGCGACTCTGCCCCGAGTATGCTTGGCTCGCTACCTCCTCGGGTAGGGACGCCATAGAGTTCGCGGACGAGGACTGCGATCGCGCGTTGGAGGAGGAGGCTGACAGCATAGGCGCGCTCGGAACGGAATCACTTCGACGAGTGGAACGCATGCTCCCAAAACGAGGGACGCTCTGCTGGCTACTCCTGGATCGAGCTGTCTTGCGGCTGGGTTCCGCGCCAGATACGAGCACGCTGAGCCACAAAAACCAGATGCTTTGCATGGTGCACCGAAATCTGTGTGCAATAGATGGTTAGCGCCGATTGGGCTGCCCATACAAGCCTTATCCGAGCAGTGCTCCTCGTAGAGGAAGCTAAACAGGAAGACCTCGCGACGCGCAGTGGCGACGGATGCAGCGATCTGGGAGCTGACATGCTGGGCTCTACATACTTCGCCGACTGTCTAGCCGATGAAGAGGACAATGCTGATCTGTTCTCGGAATCTAATGGAGGGCTTTTTTTTCCTGCGACAAGCAGCGTGCCGGAAATCCAACAGGAGACCTTCTACCTCGATGAGGTAGCTTTGGAGTTCAGCAGAACACGACTCAAAGACTATGAAACACCTGACAACAGTCCACTGCGCCTCCATGTCCGATCAGCGAAAGATGCAGAGGCGTCAGTAGAAGATGCAGTAGACCTGTTAGCTTTTGTCGAGGCCGAAGAGGCAAAGCTACCTACGCTTGCGGATGACTCGGAGACAACACCTTTAGTGTACAGCCATTCTGTTCCTGCACCTTCACAGTCGTCGTCGATGCCTCATATTGCCACGGCTGCATTCCTCTTTTGTGCCTTCATGGTCATAATCTCAACATGAATAGTCGCTAAACACAGCTTCACCGCCTGTTGCTGTTTCTGGGGTGACAACCACAACGAAAGAGAAGATCCCCACTCAAAAAAAACATTCCTCAGTTTGCGCTGATTCGGGGTTTCCTTATGCGTTTGAACATGTGAGTCCAATCGTAAACTTGTACACGGTTAGGAGTCAGTAGCGACTGCGCGTGACTGGCCACTCTGCGGTAAAACCGATGCTCTAGTGCGTCTCTCAGGTGTCGGATAGGTGAAATCTCCGAAAGTACGGATAAGTCCGACTCCAGCAACTGCTTCAGTATACCGGTGCTGTACCCAGAGACTATGACAACTCCCTTGGTGTCGGCGTTGGCGGTTAAGCCGCAGGCCCTCGCGTTCCAGTATATCAACAACGGCAACTTCCAGGGTCTTCCA
>NW_027151718.1:0-17129 GCF_019968955.1 Porospora cf. gigantea A | reverse complement strand
CATATTTCCGTTTCTCAGCGGTGGACATGCGGTTGTATTTCTCTTCCTCAGCCAGCCGCTGCTGCCGCCTCCTCTCTTGCTTTGCCTGTTCGGCCTTCTCTTTCTCAGCTTCCTTCACCTTCTCGGCAATGCTTGCTCGTGCCTTCTGAACTTGTTTCTTGCTCTTGTCTTTGAGTGAGAGTTCAGACGCCAGCGTAGCCCAGTGTACCACCAGCTTCACGAGGCTCGCCAGGGACGCAAGGTCCTGAGGCAGGTCAAGTTCAATTTGGATGGTGTTCTTGCCGCCGTGAGTTCGGAATCCCACCAACAGATCGCCTACAAAGGCCGTCTGCAGACAAGCACCCACGGGACCTTCGAGCCATGTGTTTGCCTGAGGAGTCAGGAAAGCTGACACCTGCTCGTTGTCTGCCACGGCCGCCAAGGAAGTTGGGAGATTGTTACCTGAGAGCCTCATGAACTTGAGGCCCTCGAATGAGTCATGAAGCTTCTCTGCACTTGCGACTTTGGTTTTCTTCAGAATCAGCAACGCAAAAGAGTCTCGCAGATTTTCCAATTCGACCTCGACATGCAGAGAGTCCTTCTGAGAGAAGACGTAAGAAAGAAGATACCGCACCCAGAATTCTTGCCGCGATCTCGTGTCGAGTTTCACGAGAAGGTACTTTATCAACGGGTGCCCTGAAGCCCACACGTCAAACGCGTCGTAACCCACAGCCTTAACGGGCTCGTTCGGTGTGCAGCCCACCACGGAGAAGTGAGCCTCCAGAGACCCACGAATCGCTCCGAACACTTCATCTGCTATTTGCTGGTTGCGTCTCTTCCCCCGAACAAAAGTAATGGCAACGAGCACCAGCAGACATGCGAAACCGAGCTCAATCACGTATCTGTCAAAAAGACACCCACAGTTGGCTTACTTTTCAATCATCTGAGAACTGCGGAATTATGGCACTATACTCTGTTCTGTTGGACCCCCTGGTGCTTGGCATGGCCGTGGCGCACCTGACGCTGACTGCGGCCACCGTGCGAGTGATCCGATCTCGGTCGCCCGATGACAGTATCCACTGGTGCACCTTTCTCTGTGAGTCCCTACGGCCCATGTCACACAGTAGTGCTTGCGATGTTGTATCGACCGCTGGACTCCTGGTTGGGGAACCATTGGGCTGCCGCGGCTAACAGTGCGTTTATTCTACTATGGCCCCTCCCGCTGTGCGCGCTGACACTGATCACTCTTGTCTCTATAGCGGTCGAGCTCGTGTCGCGTATGAAACAGAGGCTATTAAAAAAACGTTCGTAAAGTTACTTCCGAAGTCTTTCCTTGGATCGCTCCCGTAAGCCCTTCTTGGCTCGTAAACGCCCTAGGCCGTGTCTCGCATGTCGAGTGGTGGTCGATCGCTTTCCTGCCGGGGATTTGGTTTCCAAGTGCGCAGGCTTCACCGCCAGCCCATACATCATTTCGGCTCGGAAAGCCGTGGTCAGGTCCGCAAACGAAGCGGGTTGCTGCTGAACCTGAGCCACTACATTAGCCTCCTCCTTTGCCTCCTCCTTGGTGACCTCCTCCACGGCAGTCCGGCTAATAGTGCCGAGATCAATCTGCGTAGCGAAACCGATGGATATTGAAGGTGCTTCCTGTCCGAAGTCGAAGTCGGCTTCGTTGTAGTTCTCGATTCCTAGACGGTATCGGTAGGCCATCAGCTGCACCATATGAGGAGTGGTGACCTTGCCTGGGTTGTTGTTGTTTGCCCTGCAAAACGCCACTAGTTGGGGAATATCCAGTCTCTTCAAGGACACGATCTCGTTGAACGTCACCCCACATGCAGGACAAAACTTCGCTTTGTCCGTACGTTGCATTAGACAATGGGGGCAGGCCATCCGTCTGAGGACGTAGCTGAGGTCATTTTCTTCGTAAAGCGTCTCGAGATCGGCAAAGGTCCCAACGGGGACTCCGTCAACCAGCACTTGAGGGCAGACAGCCTTGTTGGACGCCCCCTGTCTGATCTTGGAGATGTCGTTCAGAAGCAGCCCTTCCCGAGTCCACGCTTCCATGCACAGTGCCTCAACGCAACCCTTTCGATCAGTAGCCGAAGCGATGTCAACGTTAAAATACTCCACACCTAACATGTCTAGCAGGTGTGCTATTCGACGACTCTCAAAAAATGCCCCCTTCACCACCTCAGACCCGGACGAAACAAAGACGACCTCCGCCGTCCAAGCGGCGCTTCCCAGTGTCTGCCCAACGCGGGCTGCGGTTGCTCGCATCTCCTCGCTGATTTTGATGTCGTTCATCTGACCCCCGGTCGGAACGTCGTCCACATTGCATCTGTGCAGCTGCCTTTGGATCAGACCTACGTAGTCGTCTCCTTTGGCCTGAGGAGGGTCCAAGGCTCGTGGGGGAGGTGGACGGTGGAGGAGCCCATTCAGACAGCGCCGTTTGCGGCGTGGATCAGACATGGCGATGGCTTTCTCTGTATCGCCTTTCAGCCAGTACTTATCCGCCAGAATCTCGTCATTCGCGAAGTCTATGCAGTTGTTGCATTCACAAGGAGCCACTCGGGTTAGATACGTTCCCTCTTGCCTGCGCATCTCTCCCACATTGTGGGTTTGAGTGGCTCCAGATTTCGCGTAGGCAGAGGATGGAGACGTGCCTGCCGATGCCATCGGGTTCGGCTCAGTCTCCGAAATCACGATCTCTGCTCGGAGGAGCCGCCTTAGAGCCCTCCGCCGAGCTCTGTGTATTCTGGCACCGCCTTCCTACTTTCGCGCATTTGCCAGTCGCCGGATTTTCCTCAGTGTGGACCCATCAAGGTCGATGGTGCCGTGGTGCTCTTCAGGGTGTACGACGCCGAGCGCTTCGAGGACTTCGCGCGTTTCGGTGTCGTATTCCGTCATTTTCTGATCAATATTACGTGTCGTGTCTTTTTGGATCAAGTCGATATTACTTGCTGGGCAATTGTGGCAGAATGTCTCCCAAACACCGCTACAATCAAAAGCAGAACACACCCCCCTATATGAATCACTATTCGTGCATTTTCTATGGCTGGAGTCTCAGCAGGTGGTGGTGAAGTCCCTATTGTTGTTTCGGAGGATCAATGTGTTTTACTCGAGGATGAGACTCCTATGCAATCGTCGTTGATATGGACGCTACTTGAGAACTACTACAAGCACATGGCTCTTGAAGCCTGGACCCACAATTACGTGCCGATGTTTGTTTCAAGCAACTCTCGCTTGTGCAAGGGGTACGCAACCGTAGTATTCAGTTTCCTCAAGGACTACTACGCGAAGCACAAAGAGGGCCCAGTGTATATCTTGGAACTGGGAGCAGGTCACGGCCGGTTCACATATCTCTTCTTGCGCCACCTGGTCAAGCTGCAACCCCTATTCGCCGCTTTCGGTATGCCCGAACGGCCGTTTGTTGTTGTCTTTACCGACGTGGCCGAGGCTAACGTCGACTTCGTCAGCAAGCATGAAGCTATGCAAGAGTTTATCGATGCTGGCTGGCTTGACTTCGCTTGCTTGGACTGCAACCTCCCTGGGTGTTCAGGTCCTTCTGACGTTGCCGTGGACCTCCGAATCAGCGGCGAGACTCTGCGGCCTGGGACACCCTGCGTGGTGATCGCTAACTACGTCTTTGACTCACTGAACACCGATGCTTTCCAAATTAGTCCCGAGGGCAGTGTTCGGCAATGTACGGTGAAGGTGTTCTCTAGCCAGGAAGAGTCCGACCCTGAAGACTGCAGCGTACTTTCGCGCATGTCTTTGAAGTTCGGATGGCGATGTCTCGAGTTTCCCCCCATGGAGGCGACTGAGACGTCCTTCTACTTGCCCTATGGAGGCGCTCAGGAACTATTATACCCCCCGTCGGCTGCTGTTGGTCCCAACGTCTTGAAGCGTTCGGTACTGTCGAAGCCGCCGGTAATCGAAGAGCTGCCCCCTACAGTGCCCCTACCAGAGCACCTCCGAACTCCCAGCGTGCAATACATTCTCAACTACTACCGAAATCTCGCTGTGCAGCAGCACAGCTGGTTGTCGTTCACGGTGCCTGTGGGTGCAATCCGATTCGTGATGACTATGAAGGCCTTCAGCCAAAGCAAGTTCCTTTTGCTTGTCGGGGATAAGGGCTACCCCGATGCTGAGGAGTTCACTGTTCGTAAGGACCCACACATAGCCGTGCATGGGTCGCTCTCGTTCATGGTAAATCTACACGCTATACGGCTGGCCTGGGAGGGGTCGGAATCGCAATCAGTGGTGACTCCCTACAAGGATTGCTTCCAAGTCACAATTTTTGATGGATTGGGGGACACTCCGAACATGTCACAATCTATATGTGATATGCACGACTACCTCGTCCCAGACAGCCTCCTTCGGATCCACAAGCTAACGACGGAGCCTGCGGTGACAGATACAGCGACAATTGCCCAGCTTATGGCCACTGTACGTTTGAGCTGTCACGACCCCGAGGTGTTCGTATCGATCCGCAAGCCACTACTGGCCGCAATGAGCGGTGCGGGCGTCCGGCAAGAATATGATGTCGTTCGAGATTGCTACGAGGTAAACAAGCACTTCTTCAGACTGCATGAGGGGGATTTGTTCCCCGAGATCGCAGGCATGGCGTGCATGAAGGCCGGTCGACTGGGTCACGCTATTAACTTCTTTGGGGACTATCTGAAATACTGCCCAATAAGCTGCAGAGCTTCCGTGCTTGTAAACTCCGCCAGCTGCTATAAGGCGCTGAATAATCTACCTAAGGCCCTCGAATTCGCGAACGAGGCGTTGGAAATCGTTCCTGGGTACCAGCCTGCATTGGAGATTGAGAGATCCATTCAAATGCAGACTAATCCTTTCCGTCTCGGTGTGCTTGGCTACAGCGTGAGGCTACTAAGGACCAATTATACAGGATGAAGTCGGACGCATGATTCTACCAATGCTGCGAATGGACTCCAAGGTCCAGCTTGTGGCGATATGCACTCCATCAGCGACGTGTCGACAGAATTATCGCGCGTTGGAGGCTTCGCTGGTTGGTCAATCTGAAGACCTAGCCTGGCAGCATTTTGACGAATCGAATGCGTTCCTTGACTACTGCGTGGAGGCTGGAATCGCAGCGGTCGTCCTGTGCACCGAGCAGTCCACATTGGTAGACCACGTGGAGGCCTGCTTTCGTCGAGGTCTCAGCGTGCTCAGCGACCGTATCCGCTACGTGCAAGCAGAGCCCCGAAAACTGCTACAGCGCTTTGCAAACGAGAACGAGCGGCGCCAGTTGAAGGGTCTGACCCGACTGGCGTGGCACACGCTGTCCCTCTTCCCCTACGAGGATGTGGCTGTTGCCCTTCGCCTTCGTCTGGGCGCCGTTGGAAAGCTGCACTCCGTCAGCGCCACGTTCAGCTGTCACCCGGAGAGCTCGCTGGAGCACGAGACAGTCAAGGTCTTCAGAACCGTCTCCTTTGCCCTTGACGACGCTCACCTCGCGTCCGTGTTCTGTAGGGCTGGACCTCTGGATGAGAACGGGAAGGCCGCGCGCCTGTCAGGTATATTTCAGCTGCAGAGCAAGTCCGGGCTAGTCGCGGTGACTTTTGTTGTGGCTCATACGCGCGCGCTGCCCGTTCGTGAGTTCACATTCCTCGGAGAACAGGGACACGTAACCCTAAAGCAAGCTGGGCCTTCATGGAATCTGAAGGTCCACACCCCAGGCGAGATTCGAGCCGAGCCATTTCCTATTTCAGCCGTGCAGAACGCGCTCTACACTTTTTTGAGCCAGCTGTACAAGAATGAGGGCTCGCTGGGCCCCCCTTCGGTCACGTCGAAGAGCAGTCTCCGCCTCGCCACTAACTGCAACGCAGAGACCGTCACCTGCTGCGTGCATCGGTCCGTCGAAGATAGCTTGGTTGAGCACACGTTTCATACAGGCCTACAGTCCAGCTTGGAGAGGGAGGGCGCGTGTGTGTGCTACTCATTGGCTGCGTGCTGAAACGGAGGGCATATGTTCTACTCATTGGCTGCGTGCTGAAACTTCGAGTGCCGTGAATATTGGCAGGTTGCTCATGAACAAAAACGTTAGTGCCAGAGCCATGACGCGTAAGGCCGGAAAAACAATTCAGAGCGTAGCTTACGACTCCCTACTTGAATGGCCAGCGTACGATGACTCCGACTTGACGATGCTCGACCCCTATAGCCTTCACTTCTGATCTCGTTGCCTTCGACGGAAGAAACAGCAATGCTGCGGTAATCGCCTCTACGAGAACATCGGCCATCAGATCGAACGGGCTCGAGGTTATCGGCAACTGGGAAGGCGTAAGTTCTGGGGAAGGCGTGAGTTTTGGGGTCGTGTGTACTGCGCACGCAGTTTGGTACGTTTCTCGTCCTGGTGGGGTAAAGCAGTTGGGGAGGGAGTCATGGATCAAGTACTCTTGTGTATAGACCGTATTCTCCAGCCAATGGCTTGGTACCATGGTCGTGTCTGAGTCGGGCCCCTCCTGAATAGGGTCGTCGTCAGTATAGTAGGGTGACGGCGGCGGAGGGTGCAATGTTCGGTCGAGGTCTCTGCGTGAACGGTCGAGGTCCCTCCGCCATATTGGAGGACAGTCTTCTCGCTCAAGTCGCCGGTTGTGAGGCTCCTGTTCCGCAGCATGCTCACAGGCGACAATGCGCGCAACATCTTCCTCGGTCATCAGCAGATGTAACCCAAGGAGTTCGGAGTTTAACACCCGTTCGAAGGTATGCTTCATTTGTGTGAGGCAATCATCGCACTCCAGAACCTCTGTTTCGAACTTCTGGCGAACTCACCGAGACCAAATCAGAAGGGGAGGCAGCCGCCAGAAACAGTTGCCTCTGCAACACATCCACAACTCTTTCCGGCCAGCCTGGTCGGCACTGGGTACAGACATGGTTGAATCTGGCCATTACCAGCAGCAACTCCTTGAAATTGACTTCCGTTGGAATAATCTGTTACATGAGCAGCCTCGTCTCACCATAGTTTGGACACTGGCCCATTTATCACCGGGCGGAAGAGTCACATCCATTAACTGCAAATCAGCTAGAGGAATGGGGAAGTCAAAAAGTAGATCTTCTGCACAATTGAGTAAAGGGAGAGGACACGGTACGCTGTACATCAGACATTGAGTCTTCTCATCGATGAAACACCCGTACAATTTCAAGCTCGTCGACATTGTTTTTTTCTATTTAAGCTAGGGTATGTGGGATATAGACCGTATTCTCTAGCCAATGGCTTGGTACGATGGTCGTCCGCCATATGGGAGGACAGTCTTCTCCTCAAGTTGCCGGTTGTGAGGCTCCTGTTCCGCAGCATGCTCACAGGCGACAATGCGCGCAACAGGCGACAATGCGCGCAACAGGCGACAAGGCGAACTTCTGGCGAACTCACCGATACCAAATCAGAAGGAGAGGCAGCCGCCAAAAACTGTTGCCTCTGCAACACATCCACAACTTCCGTTGGAATAATCTGTTACAGGAGCAGCCTCGTCTCGCCATATTTGGACACTGGCATCGCGGAAGAGCATCCATCAACTGCAAATCAGCTAGAGAAACGAGACTGTCAAAATGTAGATCTGCATCTCATCGATGACTTTTTTTCTATTTAAGCTACGGCATGCGGGAATATACTTGACAATCTCATTACGCCAACTCATCTGATACGTCACGTGGTCCAAATACCCAACGTTGTACAGTGGGATGACTCCTATACTGGACCCAGATAGAGTCACCTGTCAGCCATACGTTCTGAAGAAGAGGTCGCCGGCCGTTGGAGTCAAAGGAGGCAACGTGGCTGAAGCAGCCTTGTTGGCTAAGCAGCTGCTTCTTTCTTCGGACTGGGGTTCCAGTGAACTCTTCGAGACAAGAGGAGACGTACCTATCGGAGCTCCAAGGCGCCAGGTTCGCAGATTGAATGACAGCTCTGGCGTTTGCGTCCCGAAGGCTCTCTTGCATAGCGAAGGCCATTTGTTGCTCCTCTCCCAGCGATGTGGGGTTACCTGTGAAGTGGGTGAAGTCATACCTGTCGATGGGTGAGCTCAACACCGGTGGAGAACGCTCCGCCTGGTTGCTCATAGGAGTGGTGATGCTCTCAGGAGGGCGGCTCCAGCAACCGACGTGCGCACAGGGCGTGAGCTTCTCCGATCCTAGCAAGCTGGGAAAATCGTTCTCCTTGGGGGGGTCCACCTGCTTTGAGCCCACGGGCGTGACTGGTGATTTTGGGGGGGCTTTCACCGGGGAGGTGCTTCGAGATATTGTGGCGCAGGGCTCTTCTTGGGTGAGGTCCACGGTGCAGATTCGTCGCACTCTCTTCAACAGCGAGAAGACTGAAAGCGTGTTAGAGCCGTCAACAACCACGAGACGCCCTAGGTTGTCTGTTGCCCACAAGTAGACAGGTCCTGACTGGTGACGCTCACTGATGCCTCTGGCTCGGCAAGTGAACTGATGGCCTCGATGTAGTCCTGTTGAGGTAACAAACACAATCCGAACGTAATTGTGAACGATCACGGCGACAGTGAACGACCCTTCCAGAAGTCCCATGGGCACCAACCCCAGGATGTTGTTAGAGAAGGGCAGGCGTAGGGTTGTGGGCACAGACAGCCAAATGTGCCCTTCCAGAGGCCAGGGTGGAGTCCAGGTCGAGAACTGCGAGAAGTCGTGAAGAGACTCCGATGAACAGGTTTTGACCTCAAGAAAATTGTCGCTAGGCAGTAGGAACGCGTTCGGGAGGGGACAGAATAGCGTCCGAGAGGCGCTAGTGGTGCTGAGTATTCCGTCCACCAACGACCAGTGGACCCCCGAATCGGCACATCTCGTGCACACGACTGCCAGTCCTTGGCCTTCGTCAAACGTCGCAGTAACGAACACGTGGTTGGGCCCCAGAGAAACGCGCTTGATGGACGACCGATCAGCCCTGAAGACCAGTTCCAAGCCCACGCCATCAGAGGCTGCCATTGAGGAAGCCAAGGCGCTCGAAAACCCAATGGGGAGCGTTGACAGTGGATCTCCGTCGACAACGCTGGGGCTCGAATTCAACCTCTGTAGAAAGAATGATTCGCCGTACACAGGTGCGCCTTCTGAGTTCGTAAGTCTCGAATCTCCAGGAAGTCCGGTGCCTGCCTGCGCCGTGACGAAGACATCGCCAGCTGATGTGCCCACGGCGATCAGGGGTGGGGCTTCAGTGTCCTGGCCGGCCAAGGAGTCGAAACAGGTGATTGTGTCACCCGCCTCTAAAGGAAAACAAACTACACTTCGAATCTGGTTGGTCCTTGGCGAAAGAAATCCGATAACCGCAACAGACCAGAAGCCCGCCTCCGCTCCCACCACCTTAATCGGCGGGAAACTCACCACGAAAAGTTGCGAATCCCTTACTCGCCCAAGGAAATTCCCAGAAGTCGAAGGCGAGAAGTTTATTCGCTTCATCAGCGGCTCGCTGGCCGGGTCCAATGTTGGAGGTAGCCAGCCAGATATTCTACGCTTCATCATCTGGGGGTAGCAATGAGGGCTTCGTCGGAGTAAACCTTGGGCATTCAGGATTTGATACTTATCCTGAAACGCTTCCACCAAATCGGCTCCGACCTTCACGGCTTTCTCATAGTCCTGGTCTAAAATGTAGTTGAACGCGGAGACGGATGTGTCCATGGAGAAAGACGAGCGACGAGAGAGGACTTTGTAGACCGCAGACACCTGCACTTGCTGCTCCTTCCAAATCAGATGCCACCTGCCGAGGCCTAGGACCTTTCGTCGCCAGCTGCCTTGCATAACCTGGAGGGAACTGGGGAAATCGTGGCCAAAAGCCTCAAACCAGATGCGCTCGTCCTGACTTCTAGCGAGTGCCGATTTGCACGTAGAAAAAAGGCGCATCGTGCTGGTGAGGCCAGCCAGCAGGCAGATTTTTACCAGAGCTGGAGTGGGGAGCACATTGAGGGGGTCGTTCTCCATTTTGGAGGTTTTTGCTGCAAGATTTTGGATGGACCGAACCTCAGAGTTCTGGAAAAGCACAGCAAAGACTCCAGCTGGAGAGGGATTCGTCCCTCCGCAGGTTGTTTTTGTAAAGCTCAGCGAGAATCTGTGGCGTGAGATTCTGCTCGCTAGGAGTAAGGGGCCTGGAAAGATGGCTTTTGCATTGTATGTGTCTGGGTGGACTACACACGCAGAGAGCACATTATGGAGCTACGAGATAGGCTCTCGGCGTTGAAGGCACATCCTGGGACGCTACGCGCAGACGAATGTGTGCGAGTACCCGTCATGCGCATTCTGTGCGAGTCGCTGGAGCAGTTCGCACTCGATATCCGAGAGCATGAAAGGGCGGTGTCGGAGTTTAAGGCCATGTGCGCTGCTGAGCTGGATCTGCGGCGGGAACACAGATTTCGCATACCGCCAGAATTATTCCAGCTCGACGATGCGTTTCGGTGGCGTCCGGAGCAGCATACGCCGATAAACACCTGTGAAAGGGTGGAGCCTTCAGACGAGACGATCGGTTGGGGAGTAGAGCTGTTCGACGATGCTGTACGCGCAGCGACATTCAACACACCACCGGCAATTGACACGCCGACAACCGCCCCCGTTAAAAGTGAACGAGTTGAGAGTGTACAGGTCACGACGGCGAGGCGACTCATCATGACAACTCTTCAACGGGATTCGAACGCGGATGTCATGGATGTACAACGCCGATTACTGGAAATCACCGACATCGTATCAACATTCGCGCAGAAGCTAGATGCGCAGCAAGAAATGGGGATGAGCAGTGAGCCATTTTCGACCTGGTCACACAGTCGTGGCCCAATCTGAGGACGCAGTTGAAAACCTGGTGCTGGCAAAGTCCCAAATGATCAAGGCTCGCGAACGGAGGCAAGCGTACACCTACTACGTAGCGTTAGGCTACATCATTGGTGGCCTAATATTGCTCCTCACTGAGCTGCTGCTGTGATGCTCGCTCTGGGAATTCTACAGATGTGCCGGGCCGAAGCCCTCTTTCCTGACCGGACAGGAATCTGCATGGGCACTTCATTGGGTATGACGACGAGTGGACTCATGAAAATTGCCCAATACCCTAATTAACCATTTTCCGGCTTAGCAGTAAGTACCCCTCACTAGGCCCAGTTACACCTTCCAGATGTCGAGCATGGACCCAGAACAGGATCTCGTTGACTACGAGGAGGAGGATCACCTCGTCCAGGGTTCAATCGAAAAGAAGGAGAACGCTGCAGAGGAGGGCGGCCGAGGCAACTACGTAACCGTACACGCCTCTGGGTTCCGCGACTTCTTCCTCAAACCTGAGCTACTGCGAGCCATCGGTGACGCGGGGTTCGAACACCCGTCCGAAGTCCAACACGAGACGATTCCCCACGCCATTACGGCCGTGGACATTCTATGCCAAGCCAAGTCGGGGATGGGTAAGACTGCCGTGTTTGTGCTGGCGGTTCTGCATCAGTTGAGCAACGACGCAGGCACGTCTGGCTCCGTTCAGTGTCTTGGTATCGCCCACACTCGTGAGCTCGCCTTCCAGATCAAGAATGAGTTCGCTCGCTTCTCCAAGTATTTGCCTGATATGAAGTGCGAGGTCGTCTACGGTGGCGTACCTATGCAGAAGGATGTGGAGATGCTGTCCAAGCCCACTACGGTGCCGCAGATTCTTATTGGGACGCCCGGACGGGTTCTTGCCCTTGTGCGGGCGAAGCATCTCAACCTGGAGAAGGTGGCCCACTTCGTGCTAGACGAGTGCGACAAATGCCTTGAGAAGATGGACATGCGCCGTGATGTGCAGGATATCTTCATCAAAACGCCGAGGAAAAAGCAAGTGATGATGTTTTCCGCGACGATGCAATCCGAGATCCGAGATGTCTGCCGACAGTTCATGCAACAGCCCGTGGAGGTGTTTGTGGACGACGATACCAAGTTGACGTTGCATGGACTTATACAGTACTACTGCAAGCTGACAGAGTCCGAGAAGAACAGAAAGCTCAATGACCTCTTGGATAGTCTGGACTTCAACCAGGTGATCATCTTCGTCAAGAGCGTACAGAGAGCCAAGGCGTTGAACACCCTGCTAGTTGAGTGCAGCTTCCCCTCTATTGCCATCCACGCGGGATTGAACCAGGAGGAAAGGATCGCCTGCTATCAGCAGTTCAAGAACTTTGAAAGGCGCATCATGGTCGCTACCGACCTATTTGGAAGAGGCATCGACATCGAGAGGGTCAACATCGTTATCAACTACGACATGCCCGACACCACTGACTCCTACCTCCACCGCGTGGGCCGTGCCGGCCGATTCGGCACCAAGGGTTTAGCCATTACCTTTGTCTCTTCGCAGGAGGATAGTGAGATGCTGAACCAGGTCCAGAGTCGGTTCGAAGTGTCCATTCCTGAAATTCCAGACGAGATTAAGACCTCAGCGTATATGAATCAGTGAGAACTGATAATGTAGTGAGATAGTGGACCAGTGAGAACTGATAATGTAGTGAGAAGATAGTGGACAATGAATCAGTGAGCACGGAGAACGAGCCCAGCATAGCCACTGAAGGTTGGAAGACCCTTTACAGAGATACTTTTAACCACTTGTGAGAAGATACTGGAAATGATAATTTCATGCTAGAAGTTATCCCCGCTGACACCGCGTTGCAGCTAGATGGAGGGCCCGACCACTACCGGTTTTCAGCGCCGTCAGGATTCGATTTGCGAGTCTACCAGTGGGCCGTTGAAGACCCAAGCGGGGTTGCTGTTCTAGTCCATGGCCTGGAAGGTGATGGTCGCACTAGTTTCCTCTCCAAGCGAGCCCCGGTGTCCTTCAAGGCGGACATGATCAGTCGGCTGCAAAGGCTGGCTGAGGCTTGTGATTTGCGTCATGACCGGCAGCCCACGTATATAATCGACGAAGAGACTGACCTCACGCCTGACTACGAAGCGAGTGCAGTGCAGTACCTCAACGATCGCGGGATGGACGTGGTTAGCTTCGACCACCAAAGCTACGGCCTCTCACAGGGCCTAGACGGACTACGTGAGCACTGGACCGATGTTGACGCTCTGGCCCGCGACTTCAGAGCGCTGATTGCGGCAATCAGGGAAGCGTCCCCCCAGCCCGTAGCCGTCCTGGCCGTGGACGCCGGTGCAGTCGTCGTGACTCGTATGATGCAACTCGATCCGCTGGAGGCGCCGATAGACGCTCTCCTGCTCCTGGGAGGCCTCTGGACGCCTGGTGCTGACTTCTCGTCCCTGTTCCATTGGGGTACTGGGTGGTTGATGCCGTCGCTAGTCTCGTGTGCGCACACGTTGCCGGCTGAGTATCCGTGGCTAGAAAAGTATGAGGCATCCTGCCCATACATGCACAGTGAAGGCGTGAGGAACAGCGTCCTGTCCGCTTTGACTACGGCGACAGGCCATCTCCTTGATGATTACCACAAGAGTCAAGCGCTTGATATTACGATTGTGCACAATCGTTTTGATCCGCGCGCGCTGTTTGCCGGCGCTCTGGACCTCAGCGACAAACTTCAATCCTCAGGAGTCCCCTGCCACCTGGTGGCTGTGAACAGCTCCCACTCAGAGTCATCCCTCGACCGTGACATAACCCTGACCCTGGTTCCGGGGCTGGAGGGCGTGGACGTGCTACATAGTTTGCTGGCGGAGCCGGATCAGGAGGCTGTGTTGGAGTATGCCGTAGGGCCTGCCCTGAAACGTGCGGGATTCTCCATAGAAGTGAGGGCGCAGAAGCGGCAGAGGAAGGCACCGAAGGTGGCGTCGGACTTGAAGGATTCGAATGACACAGAGGAGAAGGCCAAGCAAGAGGCCGAGGTCAAAGCAAAGGAAGAATCAGAGAAGAAGGCAAGAGACGAAGCTGAGGCCAAAGAAAAGGAGGCAGAGATGCAGGCGAAAGCAGAAGCAGCGACCAAAGAAAAGGAGGAGGCAGAGGCCAAAGAAAAGGAGGAGGCAGAAAAGAAGGCAAGAGAGGAGGCAGAGGCTAAAGAAAAGGAGGAGGCAGAGGCCAAAGAAAAGGAGGAGGCAGAGAAGAAGGCAAGAGAGGAGGCACAGGCTAAAGAAAAGGAGGAAGAGGACTCTAGTGAAAGTTTGTCGGTCTCCAATGCACCGCCCGACGCCCCTATCCAAGATGAAGACGCCCCCAATTCCCCCGAGGACGAAGACGACGAGTATGAATACGTGTACGAAGACGAGTGACCGACGTTCGACTGCAGAAACAACACCAGTTTCGACTCGACTTGTGTCTGGTCCACAATATCTAGGTTCCATGAGAGGAACACGGGCTTGTTAAAACGACGAGCTAGCTTGGCAGCTAGCTCTTGTTTGTCCCCTACCAGCACAGTTGCTGGGTGGTGTTTTGACGGGTACGCCACCGTCAGACTGTCTAGGCCAGTTCCCACCTCCTTATCGTAAACACCAACAAACAGAGACCGGTCCAGCCGGATCAATCGAAGGATCAGGGTCTTGTCAACGTTGCCGGCCAGGGGATCATAGAACCTTACGGGAACGACTTCTGAGAACTCACGCAGGTGTCGTTGACAGTCGTCGATCACCTTGGACTCGGCCATAAGGAAATTCGCCAGAAATCGTCACGTGCACAAATTATCAGCGGCAAATGCAGTGGACATGGTTTATAGCCGTGACCTGGGCTGTGACGCCAGCACAGAAAGGTCAAGCAACTCTGACACCAGGAAAGACAGCACTGGCGGCTGGTGGCAACGCTGCAGCCTTGGCCGCTGGAAAGAACGCTACGGAGCCTCCTCTGTCCACAGCTGACAAGGTTCTCAATCTCACTGGCGTCAACGCCACCCAAATGTTTACAGTGGAGGGTCAGGTAGCTGAACGGCTGTCGAAGCTGTCGCAGGCGTCCAACAGCATCCAGGATGACGCCAAGCAATTGGAAGAGATGTCAGGGGCGAAGTACACCAAGGGCTTAGGCGCATCATCCGCTGAAGTCGTTGACCCCTTGACAGTGGACCTAGCCGTTATGAAGGCAGACCTTAACCAGCTGCCCAAGGAAACTATCAACAGTGGCAACAGCACACGAATCATGGAAGAGATGGTCAAACTATCTGGACTGGCCAGAAAACTACAGGGACTTGAAACCACTCCCCCCATTCTCTACTTTCCGGCTGTGAATACGCTAGACAACGTGGGCTCCATGGAATTAATGGCGATTCTGAGTTGCTCGCCCCGACGAACCGTAGACATCCCAGAAGAAGAGCCACAAGAAGAGACCTCAGAAGGGTCATCAGAGGAAGTAGTGTGACGATATCCCTGTAGAAAATAGAATTATTTCACTGGATGAGTGAACCAAAGCCCTCACCAGAGAGTCGACCAGTTCTGTGCGCCAATGGCTGCGGCTACTTTGGGAACCGGGAGACTTGCAACATGTGTTCTAAGTGTTACAAGAGCCATGTGCAACGACAGCAGCCCCTGGCTGAGCCATGCCGCGTCGACCCAGAAGTCGCTCCCCTCCCAGTGATAGACCCCCTGATTCCCAATACACTACCTGTGGATGTTCCGGAGGACAAACCCCAACAGCTCCATCGGAATCGATGCTGGGTCTGTAACGCCCGGGTCGGCGTGCTAGGTCTGGCGTGCAAATGTGGCTTCATATTTTGCGCTTCGCACAGGTACCCAGAAGCACATTCTTGCACCTTTGACTTTAAGACTCACGATCGACAAAAACTGGCTGCGAAAGCTGTCAAGGTGCGGCCTTCAAAGGTGACTCAGTTCTGACTTTTTGACCCTTCGTGGGCTTTTAACCGATGCTATAACAAACAAAAAGTTGGCCGATGAAGGTATCGCAGTCACTTCAGCATGCTGTCGTTGCACGTGACCTCCTCCAATGCTGGCTGAGTCTTACTAATAATCCAGTCCACCAGCTTGCGAGGCTCCAAGCGCAGACAACGGCGGCCGTTAGTTGACTGTCTCATCCGGCGACTGTCGTTCTCCATGATCAAATGCAACGGCGAGGTCTTCGGGATGGTGAGACTGCCTCCGCCGAGTACAACCAGCTCCGCGATCTGTTTGGCTGAGGGCGAGGTTTTACCGAGCGGCCCCACCACGTGGAAGTAGAGCCCTTGGAAAAGAGGGGAAGGGCGGCTAGGGGTCAGCTCTGATACGTGTGAGAGTCGATGAACCTCGGAAATCCCCACAATGGGAACACCCAGCAGCTGTGCTGTTAAACTCTTCAATGTTCGTAGAGCGCCAGCGTCCGGAACGACCACGACAGCAGTACGATCCGTAACGCACTCCACGACTCGTAAGCCCAGATGTCGAGGGAGGGCGCGAGCTCTGAGGCCGCTAAACACGGCCTCAGGCTTATTGGTGGGGCTGGACTGGGCGCTGGTGTGGCCTGATGTCGGTTGGAGCAGCTTCGTGTCGTGTATATCTGTCGCAACGTTTGTAACAGGTGGGGACTCATCCACTTCGACATTCGCGGTGTTGAACTCCGCTAAATCAGGCGTTGAGCCCTCTACCTTGACATCATGCGTTGAAACGTTTGAACTGCGAGATTCGCAATAACTCGAGGGCAGGAGGGATGGATTGGAACTCTGATGTGGAGAAGATCCCAGGCTTGGGGGGTCAAATATACAGAAAGCATCTTTCCTAGGAGTGGATCGTCTCTTCAATAGGCCTCTTGGAGGCCTAGGCCTGAACTCTCCCATGACGACAAAATGCTCGTTCCCTAGAGTTTCGTTTCCACGAGAGTCGTTCCCTCGAGTTTCGTTCCCTCGAGTTTCGTTTCCTCGAGATTCGTTTCCTCGAGATTCGTTTCCTGGAGTTTCGTTTCCTCGAGATTCGTTTCCTCGAGATTCATTTCCTCGAGATTCGTTTCCTCCAGATTCGTTCTCCCTCAAGACAGATTCGTTATCTCGAGATTCGTTCTTCCGAGTTTCGTTCTCTCGAGATTCGTTGTCTCGAGATTCGTTCTCCCTCAAGACAGATTCGTTACATCGAGATTCGCTTCCTCGAGATTCGTTTCCTCCAGATTCATTTCCTCCAGATTCGTTTCCTCCAGATTCGTTTCCTCCAGATTCGTCTCGAGATTCGTTATCTTGAGATTCGTTCTTCTGAAATTCGTTGTCTTGAGTTTCGTTCTTCCGAGATTCGTTGTCTCGAGTTTCGTTCTTCCGAGATTCGTTGTCTCGAGTTTCGTTCTTCCGAGATTCGTT
>NW_027151717.1:0-17210 GCF_019968955.1 Porospora cf. gigantea A | reverse complement strand
GCCAAAGAAGCTGACTCTTACTTCATCCATTCCGAAAGTTGAGGAACTCCGATCCTAGAGTGCAATATGCGAAATGCACGAATTCAACATACAGCATAGTTGTGGTGTTTTTCCATTACCAATGCCACTTTCCCTGATGTGCCGGATGTAGCTCTCGATGCAGCAGAATAACGCTTCACCTTACTGGCCGCAGACCAGATGAACCTTGGATGCCGAAACCGCCTCTCTCTGTTGTTTGCATCAGATGAGGTGCAACGCACATGAGAGTCTAGGAGTCCAACGACCTAAAAAAACGCTACGAATTCAGAAACTGTACACCACAAAGAATCAACTTTCGAAATTTTTCATGTCTCGACCTAAAAACACAAAGAAGGCACTTGGGAAGCGTTCTGGTCCAAAGAGACCTACGTCCCCGTATTTCTTCTTCACCAAGGAAGTTCAATCAGGGCTCCATTTGAAAATGAAGAAGGAGAACCCAAAGGTGAAGACGACTGATGTCGCCAGAGAGATGGGGCAGATGTGGAGGAACTTACAAGATAAGGGCAAGTACCTCGAACTCGCTGCTGAAGACAGAAAGCGCTACTGGCAACAAAAGGAAGCGGGAAAATCTGCAGCAGCATCTCCTACCCCAGAAGCAGTGGCATCTCCTCCCGTAGCAG
Organism: Porospora cf. gigantea A; assembly: GCF_019968955.1. NCBI lineage: Eukaryota > Apicomplexa > Conoidasida > Eugregarinorida > Porosporidae > Porospora > Porospora cf. gigantea A. The sequence goes on along the minus strand of NW_027151717.1, from coordinate 16,551 downwards.
TGGCATCTCCTACCCCAGAAGCAGTGGCATCTCCTCCCGTAGCAGTGCATTCTCCTGCTGCTCCCGAAGTAGAGGTTTCTCCTGCTCCCGTAGTAGAGGTTTCTCCTGCTCCCGTAGTAGAGGTTTCTCCTGCTCCCATAGCAGTTTTCTCTGCCGCTGTGGCTGATTTGGGACCCACCAACGGCATTGCAGTGTCGGAGTCTGAGATCTCTCCGGAGCTAAGCCTCTTAGTTGCTGATGGATCACCCATATACTCTGCTCTCGTCGGATCACCTGTGCATTTTTCATGAATACGTGCGAATAATTGATAAAGCTTATGGTTGCTTTGTGTGAAGTCTGGCAGGAGGGCCATTACGTCCAAAGCGGGGCGTCCTACTGGTTACAGATGATTCTGAACGTGCCTACCAACTTCTTCCTGCTACCTGGCGTGCTGCTAACGTGGAAACTGGGGATGCCGGTTGACGCTATCATCGGTCTGACAGCGCTGTCATGCTCTAGTGTCTACCACATCCTTCAAGCCGGCGGAGGAGAGATTCTGGGCGCATCCGAATACAGGTGGCATATAGTTGACAACCTCTTCGCAACCATCTGTCTTGCTGGGACGCCAATAATGGCGTTCCAACACCCCTTTCCTCCTTATGAATGCCTGTTCAAGTATCTTGCTGTGATGTTTTCCGCACTTGCCATATACATATCGCCGATGGGCAAAGCCCACATGGCGACGGCCATTGCCTGGCCCTACCTGGTCGTGTTCGGCCATAGACTCCGTTCGAGAACTTGGCCCCAGACGGACACGGCATGGTGGTTGGCCGGGGCTTTGGTGTCCTTACTGCTGTCGCTGCTGTTGTTTTGGATGGGTCTCTCTTCGGCTCGAGACCCCAATAGAGCCGCTCATGGGTGTTGGCACATCACCGTCGCGGGTTTCCACTTCAGCTTGACCAAGTATTTCAACCCGCCGGATATCGTGCAGGTTCGCTGCGCCGGGTGGAAGATCTTGAGGGGCGAGTCATCGAAGGCAGACGGAATCAGTGTGTAATTAGACAGGTGCTAGTAGCAAATAATTGCTCAAATGACCGTTGAAGGGTTCTGGAATCAACCTTGGCATGCATCGTTCAGTGTAATTGACCAGGGAATCAGTCCCCTGCCTATCGACGACCTCGAGGGCCTCGTAGCGACAATAGGAGGTCATCTGCAGTCTCTCGGGGTACGGCCTGGATCTCGTGTGGTGTGCAGTCTCCCTAATGCGCTTTCCATGGTGTGTTTGCTCCTGGCGTGCTGGTCGTTGGATGTGGTGTTGGTGCCCATGGCTGCAGCAGTGAACAACCAGGACTTGGAGTTCGTCCTGCGGAATAGTGAGCCTACTATCGTAGTTTGCTGCGAAGAGACCCCAGTACTATTGGAGGCATGCAAAAACGAACGAGTCACAGCCGTCCGGCTGCGACTGGACCCTAACGCGCGGTTCACTCTCCTTCTTGATTTCAAACCGCGTGAGTCCACCGCGGTCGAGGGAGTTTTGCAGCTTCACACCTCTGGCACGACGGCTAGTCCGAAAACGGTCATTCTTACCAAACGTCAGCTGTTGGCGACCTCCAGAAGTGTGGTAGAGACCTACAAACTGACGCCAGAAGATGTGTCGTACGTCGTTATGCCTCTGTTCCACGTGAGTTCCACGGCATAGGTCCACGCAGATCCACGGGATTGTGTGCTCTCTCCTTGCGACGGCGCTCTCAGGAGGAAAGGTGGTTTTGCCGGCAGCTGGAAAATTTTCAGCTTCCGCTTTTTGGTCCGATGTGGAGTCTCAGAAGGTCAGTTGGTTTACTGCAGTGCCAACGATACACCAGATCCTGCTCAAGTACCCCTCAAAGTGGACTCGGTCCCACAGCTTGCGGTTTGTACGTTCATGCTCGTCTCCTATGGCTCCCGCGGTCATGGTGGCCCTTGAGCAGATGTACGGAGTTCCGTGCTTGGAGGCTTACGGCATGACGGAAAACGCCCATCAAATTTCGAGCAACCCCCTCTTCGGACATCGAAAACCAGGCTCTGTAGGCCTTCCAACCGGACCCGAAGTGCAGATTCGTAGGCTTGACGGGGGTTGCGTCGACTCTGGCGAAACCGGGGAGGTATGTATTCGGGGCGAGAGCGTCCTGAAAGCCTACCACAACGAACCAACGGCAACCGCGGTTGCATTCCACGGTGAGTGGTTCCGGACCGGAGACCTGGGCTGGTTGGATCCCACCGGGTACCTCTTCCTTGCCGGAAGACTCAAGGAACAGATAAATCGTGCTGGGGAGAAAATCTCGCCTGTGGAGGTGGATAATGTGGCTTGCGGTTTTCAGGGAATCTTGGAGGCGGTGTCTTTTGGAGCACCCAGCTACCTCTATGGGGAAGAAGTTCATATTGCTGTGGTCACCGAAGATGGCCAACCTTTATGTAACTTCGAGAAGCACTTAAAAGACAACCTCGCCGCATTTAAGGTTCCCACCCACATTCATTGGTCGGCCTGCGCCTTGCCTCGGACGAACACCGGAAAGTTGCAGAGACGGGCAGTCAGAGACCACTTCCTGTCGGATTCGTGATGACCCAACTCGGATCGTATCCAAAACTCACAACATTCCCTTGATGTCATAAAAACGACGCCGAGTGAGAGTCAGGGGGCTCAAACCCAACAGATAGCACCTCCGAGAGAAGCTTCACGTCCAGAACGAGTCCTTCGTCTGCGGACACTGGTCTGGCTTCCAGCTCATCAGGTAGGTGGTACCGCACCACCGAAGCGACGAAGAGCAGTTTTTTCTCAAGAAAAACAAGGCTTGGAGTGACAAGGGCAAGAGCCTTCGCTTTGGAATGCGCCAACTCAACCAGCCGTAGGACATGCCTGCTGGTCTCCAGCGCAGCCGCGACGTCACGGAACACGTTAGTGGACAGCCATGCGTCCGAGCAACTCACAGGCGGCGCCGCGACTCTCTCTCGCAGCAGATGCACCAGCTCCACAAGCTCTGGGAGCTCCGTGTGCTTGGCAAGGAGATGGGGGAGCAGGTGTAGCATGCAGCACGACGTCTCAGAGGTAGCCTCGCCCTCGAACTCCCCTTGGGTGAGCCGGCAGAGGAACGCGACGCAGTAGCACACCTCTACGACCAGCGCCACCACTGATGGATTTAGCGGACGGTTGGGAGAGCAGCAGAGGTGCGGCACCTCTAGGATGTCTGCCGACACCGTCGGAAGGGATACATCGTACCAAAATGGCACGTAATCGTCAACTGGAATGCAGCCTTGTCTTAAGCAATGGAAAAAATTCTGCCGCTCGTCATACGTCAGATCATCCAACTCCAACTCGCCGCGAAGCCCCATCCCGTGCAACTCCTCTTCACGAGCGGCGATATCCAATTCCTCTCCGTACACAGCGTCGTCATTAATTTCCGCGAGTCGTCGAGAGAATTTGAGCTTCTCTTCTTCCGTCACCTTCGTAGAACGCAAGTCAGCCGCCACCGATTCTTGGCAGAACTTCTCCCCGCAGTCAGCGTTGTGGGCCTTATAGCAGTGGAGACTGCATGTAAGGTCTTCACACTTTGGACATACGTACTTCCAAGCCTCCACACTGCAGACGGAACACCGGCGTTCAGTTCGTTGTAGGCGCATAAATCAAGAATAGCCATGTCCATCGAGGATAGCGTCCACGCAGAGTTTAAGTACGTTTTTATCCCTGCAGACATCAACGATCCCGTTGATGAGAGGGTATTCGGAGGGAAGGAGGCCGCCTTTAAGGATTTGATGATGCGCCACTTCTGCAGCAGTCAGCTGGACGCCAAGGGTCAAGAGAAGTTGAAGGAGTCCATATCTGAGGAGGTACGAAAGAACGCGAAGGACGTCCAGATCCAGGACGCACACATGAGAGCTGTGATGGACCAGTCCAATAACTACCAGATCATTCCGCTGACCTTGCCTTGCAAGGCTACAGACTTTCGGGGAATCAACATGTACATTGACAACGTGGGTCGTATAAAGGGCCTGCCTGTCAACGCTCGTGCTTCGCGCGTCTCCAGCGATGATATTCGCGGGGACGCGTTCCTTTGCATCACGTTCGACGACGAAGAGACGTTTAGACGCGAGGACACAACCAGAGCCAAATTTGAGGAGCTCTTGCAGTCTCCACCCAGTAAACGCGGCCGTTGGGATCCTTCGAAGCTCATGTCGACAGTGCAGCAGGCCGCGAGCGCGGAGACGCTGGCCAAGGAGCTCAAGAACGCGGATGAGAAGAAGTGCAGCAACTGTTACAAGCCCGCCAACATGCGCTGCGGACGCTGCGCGAGGGCCTGGTACTGCAACGCCGAGTGCCAGCACAGCGACTGGGCGTACCACAAGCGTGTATGCAGAAATGCTTGATGCCCCACAATGTGGTTGAATGATGTGACAATTGGTCAAATTTGCCATGGTTGACGTCAACGAGACCGTCATTCCTAAGTGGGGTCATCTGGAGTATAAGTGGAGGATCGACAATTTCTGGGAACTTCGTGCGCTGGGCTCTATTGAGGCTCTTGAGGACGACGGCGGTGATGTCATCTGGTCTAAGCGTTTTGGGGACAAGGAGAAGGGTTTCTGGCGGCTGAAATGCTATCCTTACGGTGACCTCTCTAATCGGGGCCATGTGTCGATATTTCTCGCATCTGATGTGCATGAAGTGGATCCTCCCAGAATGTACGCCATCTTTGGGTGTTACGTTATGGATGAGAAGGGAGAGAAAATCCAGGGGTCTGGCCGCTCCTTCACACGACAGAAGTTCACCTCGAGCAGTCCTTCCTGGGGCTGGTCACAGTTCATCAAGGTCGAAAGCCACTCCCTATCGCGAATGCTGCAAAACAACAGCAATCTGGTATTGCGTGTCGATATAGAAGTCTTCCTGGGTCTCCAGAGTACGCGAGGGAACTTGTTGCCAACTCCAAAGAGTTTCCCCCAACAAGTCATGTCCTTCGCAGATTCGCGCCGAGATGTGAGGTTTCTGTTTGGCGGACGTCAGTTTGAGGCCAACTCCTTTGTGTGCAGCGCAAGGTCGAAGGTGCTGGCGACACTGCTTGGCTCAGCGCCTTCTCTGCTCAGCATTGAAGATAAGAGGGCAGCCGTCGAGTATACCTCCTTTGATGCCACTCCCTCAACAACTTCGACTAAGATATCTTCTGCAAAGGCCGTTGACGTCAGCGACATCTGCAAGTTCGTGGAATACGCTGACGGCACCACGGTGCTTTCTTTCGATCCGGCATACCAAGCGGACACAGTTCAGGCGTTCGTGGAGTTTATCGCTACAGACGAGTGTTCTTACTTCACCCCGGAGGAGAAGGCTGCGGCTGCAGGCTCCTCCACCACGGCCATGATTGAACTCTTCGTTCTTGCCCACAAGATGGAGGCTACGCCACTCTATTGGCAGTGCGCTGCCAATTTAATGACTCGCCTGGTTAATCGACGGGACGCTCAAGCCATTCTGAAAATCGCTGAGGAAGTCCAGTGCGAGATACTTGAGGACCAGTGCAAGAAGTTTATGCTTCACTGTCTGAAGGACCTCGACGGGGATGACCTGTTGCGAGTTATCTTACCTAAGAGTGCTCATGTGACATTGGCCGGAAGGCTAGGCTAACTATAATTTGCTTGCTTATCTTATCCGAGGGTTAAGAATGATCATTTCACGACACATTCAATCCACTTCGTGCGACTGACTTCGTACGACTGATTTCACTACTGCACATTATCCCGACTTGAACAAAAGCACTGCCATCTGTCCCACATAGAAGTAGATGAAGTTGCCCGTCTCGTGTGTTACGTAGGACCCGTAATTTCGACCGACGATGCAATGCCACGTGGTGCCGTGCTTTCTGTCGAACTCCTTCTTGATATAGGCTGCAATCTCCTTCTCGATATTGTGCTTGTCGAGTGCGACCTTTGCAGAATCTATCGCGTCTTGTTGCAATTCCTCCGGCATGTCCACCGATTTAACCACCACAGACTTCTCACCTCCCTTGTCGTCGACCATTGCAAATTAATATTTTGTAATTAGTCACGTGGACAATGTGGGGAGGTGTATCCGTTAATTCTTACCATTACCACACTACATACACACCCTCATTCACGCCGGCCACAAGGCACGACGACAGGTCTTCCTTTGATGGGAGCTGCAGCGCGCAGAGGGATGAAACGGAGTCGGCAGACGGGTGTATTTGAGGGTGTATGAAGGCCTGCCCGTAAGCAAATCGTTTCAGGGAGCCTCCCTTGGCGTTTCCTGAGAGGTCCCAAAACCGGAATCGACGCTGGGTGAGGTTCCAGAGTTGACAGAATCCACTCGCAGCAGAAGCTATGTGGAAGTCTTCCAGCGTGACGAGTGCCGAGCAACGATCTGAGCTCGTGAAGCCCTTACAAGGGGTCAACGACGCAGAGAGAGTCGGCATCGGCAACGACTCCAAATCGACCCTTGATGATCCCATAACGTTGAAAGTATACTGCTCCAGAGGATCCAGCCACACTAGGGGACTGTCAACGCCGAACCCGCTGCATCCGACAACTATAGTGGCTGAGTGTGTTAGTGCGCGGAGCCCCACGTATTTGGCCTGTGCGGCCCGCGTGCTTCCATGACACGGCATCTACGGAGTCCGCGCAGTGGATAGGCACTGGATTGCCCTCAAACTGCAGCTGGACGGAGGCCAGCAGATGCCGCACACGGACATCGATGGTGGACAATACCCCATCCTCCGACGCTGCGACTACAGCATATGCCGCATCGTTCTTCGACCCGAGTCGTGTCAAGCAGGTATGCCCCCCCCACATGGAAGGGCACTGGAACGTGCTGACGACTCCCGACTGTACCCTAGAATCCGTGAGCTCCACACGGCCTCGAGAGGAGAGCACGAACAGCAGCTGGCTGTGATTGTCCTGCACGGGCTCTACGGCCACGGCGTCCTCGGCGACAGTCATGGCTCCGAGAAGCCCCGCCTCCGCGTGGTAAACAGCGAGCCTGCCACCCGAGAGGAGACCCACCTCGCCTGCATTCGACAGACGCTTTAGTGCGGTGGCAGGACTACTCGCGACCCATGAGCGGGTCGGCCTCGGGGCCACAGACTGCAATACCTCTTCGGCTGTCCACAGCGAGAGAGCATGGGAGTTGGCAGTCAGGAACAGAGACGACTTAGCAGGCGATAGCGCCTCCACCATGACGGGTCCTGCCTGCAGGTCGCGCCAGGCGGCGTGACTGCCGTGTACAGGAGTGCAGGCCATCTCCTGGACGACATCTCCACGAAGCCACCGAGATCCTTCCGAGTAGTACTCTGCCGAATACTCGCAGCCGACGGGGAGAACAACTGTAGATGATGAGGGGGACAAAGTGGGTAGCAGCACGAAGGGGGCGGTAGCTTTCAATGTGTCGGTCTCGTTGGCCTCTTCCTGCGATGTAGAGAAGCGAGGCACAAGCTCGGTGCCGGGCTCTGCTGGAGGTGTTCGGCCTGAGATACTACTCAGGATGGCGCTTCGAACCTCTGGAGACCAGAGCGAATGGCTGTGTAGATAAGACCTCCCGCCCACTGAAGTCTCCCGGAGCGCAGAGACTCCATCCAGTACTGCCGAGGGCATGGTGCATCGTGAACATTCTGAAAAAACCTAACGCAGTGAACGAAAACGAGGGGCGCCAATGCCCTCAGTTGCCGAAGGACCTGCTGCCCCAATGCCCTAATGCGCACATTGGGGTGGCAGAGCAGCGGCGGCAAACGCGTCTTCAAGCAGCCGAAGCCCCCTCCGCTGTACGACGAGCGCCGCTGCCTGCGGGCAACCTCTAACACGGCCTCTAGGGTCGATACCAGCAGGCAGTCTTCTGTCGCGCCGAGAAGAGTATCCAGTACGGTCTGCGTGAGCCCCTTTCTCCGTTCTCACGTCAAGCATGCCGCAACTTGTCTCACCGCCGGAGTCAAAGCGGAACCAGAGGTATTTACTCATCGCCTGCCGGACTAGAACCTCTCGGTCGTTAAGGATCAGCAGCCACATTGGTGTAAGTGTTCTTTTGACGTCCTTGGAGTCCAGGAGACGGACAAGCCAAGGAGTGAGCTGTAGGAACGCTGGACGACTTTTCGACCGGACTACCGCCCACCACGCATCAACGGTAGGCCTCATCACCTCCGTCATGAAATGTTGATGGGCCTCGAACGCTCCAGGGAACACACGAGTCTCGTCTTGGAGTCGCACTACCAACTCCATGGCTCGCCCCCAAAGCGGAGGTGGCATCCTAGTCAACAGCAGCGGCAGCAGGTGCAGAAAAACAAGGTCGACTAGGGCTGCATTCAGGGTGGACGCGCTACGCTCGAGGGCGTTAATCACAGTCTGCGTCGTGGCAACTCGCAGACGTAACTCGTGTAGGTCGGCCAGAGAGGTCAGAAGGACGGGAACGACGTGCAAAAGCAGCAGACGAGCAGGGCAGTGGGCAGACCAGCTGTCTAGACACGATAAGGCTGTGAGCTTGAGGTCGACTTTGTCGCAAGTGAGAATGTCTGCAGTCAGCCACTGTAGGAGCGGCAGCACACTGCAGCTGACGAAGCTGGCGGCGGCGTTGGACGGCGAAGTACTCTGTCTCAACGTCGGCAGACTCTGGGTGGCGGTGGCAATGATCTCGTCGAGGGAAGACGGTGGTGAGGCGCCGGTAATACCGGCGATGAGCAATTCGGAGATACGGCTCAGCGCTCGCTCGTCGAGGACGTCTGGAGACGCATGCAGGTTGCCTGGCTGGTAGACTTCCACGTCCATGCCTTCGGCAGAGGACGCGAGAAGGCGGATTATCGCACTGCCATGGAGTAGTATCCACGTCAGGCGCTGCTGCGGCGAGGAGATCCGAGGCGAAGACAAGATGCCAATGCAGGCAATGTAGCACTGTGTAACGGCTCCCTCCACCCCACATCAATGTATCCTCTCCACACGCGTTGAAAATCGCAGCACTGACCTGCCGGTTTCAGCATATCAAGAATGACGGCGCAAGCATTGCGGGGTCGATCCACCGCTGTGACCAGCGCCTGCAGCAGCGTGTGCAAGCAGCACTCGCTAGCAGGCATGGATGCCGCCAGTCGAGACCAGAGCTTTGCACCTCGGTCGGACTCATCAGCAGCGGTCAGAAGCGACTCGAACGTTAGCGATGCCTCCACGCCAGGACAGACAAGCGGAAGGAACGACAGCCCCAACGAGCAGAGGTCGTCGCTGAAGGGCGAAGAGGACCCGTCACTCCGTAGGGCAAAACACGGGTCGTCGAGGAGACCCACAGTGGACGTTACTGCGGTTTCGTGTGGGGACAGGAACCACCTCTCTCTTGGCCGGTAGCATCGAGATGGATCCAGGATCCAGACATGGTTCGAACTCGAGATACCCACATTGCTAGGCTTGATGTGTCCGTGGTGTATACCCGCGCTGTGGTAAGTGCAAAGGCCCACAAGCGCCTGAACAAGCCACCATGAGACTACCGATTGGCGATCGAATCCGCAGCAGAGGCTGACCATGGTTTCTAAGGTCTCGTACACGTAACTCCGCGTCCAGGCGCATGCGATGACGACAGGCGAGTCGGAGTCCGCAGAGGAGGCGCAGGTCATGAGGCTAGGAACGCAGACGTGGAAAGGTAGTCGGCCGCGGAGCTTCTCAACGTCTGCAGACCAGGCCGCTGACAGCGCCTCCAGATCCCCCAGTATTTCAGCCGCGTGGGCCACCAAGTCGGATTTGAGCACGGGTACCATGCGCATCACTTGAGGACCATACGCGGGGCTCACAAAACGCAAGGAGAGTAGATATGACGAGCCTGTGATCAACCGCCCACACACTCACTGGGATCCAGAAGGGTGAAAAAGTGCCTACGCATGGTCGCAGAACGCTGTAGACTGGCCTTCTGTGCCCTGATTTTCCGCTGACTCAAGCACTGCGCTTCCTCTCCTTCGGACCAAATGTGCGAACTCTGTTGATTGATTAGAAAGCTGAGTTCGGCCGTCCATGTGGAGAAGGCATGCTCGTCCTCAGGAGATAGATGGTCTGTCCAGGTGCCATTCGCATCTCACTATGTATATCTGTCATCGAGACCAGAGTCAAGACGTTCAGTGAGGTCATTCCTCTCTTGGTCAGCAATGTGTTGACGCCTTGTTGCGCCCGAAAGGATAATCGACAGACACGACTTGCCATATTTGAGGAAAAAAATGACTCTCGGTGAACTTCGCTGTCGTTGGCTCATGCGCTGGAAAGTCGCCTAGTGTTGCCAACGCTACGGCTAACTGTATGCACTACGTGTGAGTCAGTCCCCTCAAAATCGATCTTTATCGTTGTAATGTTTGCCACCACTCAAGTTTCCGGTTCCTTTGAGAATGCGTTGAAGCCGCTTGCGGCGATCACGCTGGCTTCCCCTGTGGTAACTCAGGTTTCACAGCCGCGGACGAACCTGCGCTGCAAACAGGCCAATGTGTTCTTTGCAGTCACTTCAGCCAACGTAATGCCTTCGATTACTCCTGTTCGTACCGCTTCTGCTATGTCCGAGGTCCCCGCGATTTCAGAAATTTTGACAAGCAAGACTGCCACGAAGCCAAAGAAGTCTAAGAACTCAAAGAAGGCCAAGACCTCCACGCGGAAGGTAAAAGCCTCGCGTACCCGCGGCGTGACCGTCCCTACTGCCGCGCCCCAGAGGGTCGTGCTGCTACCTGTAGCCCTGCGATCGGTTGCTGTGCGCCAGATCGCTCCCAAGCCCAAGGGGACGACCTACTCCTTCCAGGGACCCAACGGCAAGCAGACGGTGACCGTTCGAACGGTCACTGCCAGCAGTAAGACTACCTATCTTACCCGAGGTACGACTCCTTTGAAAGCCGCCGTAGCCACTCACGTCTCGCACCTGAACTCGCGAACTTCACAAGCCTCCAACCAGGACATTGAGGTCCTTGGCGTTGCTACGCCCACGAAACGATCAACTAAGCAGTCTACGATGCCTACAGTCACCTTCCCTAACGGAACTACGCCACAGAAGAGTGCGCCCGCTACGATGCCTGAGCTCACTGAGCAGCCTGCCACAACTATGCCACAGAAGACGGAGGTGACTGAGGTCCCTGCCACAACTATGCAGAAGACGGAGGTAACTGAGGTCCCTGCCACAACTATGCCACAGAAGACGGAGGTAACTGAAATGCCTGCCATGACTATGCCACAGAAGACCCAGGTCACTGGGGTGTGTGAGGTTGCTGCCGTGCCTGAGGAGGCTTTACCGTTTGACGCCACCTTTGAGGGCGCCACCTTTGAGGACGCCACCTTTGATGACGCCACCTTTGATGACGCCACCTTTGAGGGCATTGCCGCCGAAGAGGGCGCCGTTGAGGACGAACTGTCCGAATTGACCGCCAAACAGTCAAGCATCTAAGCAATGGGCGGGCTTTCGAGGCCTGTGATGACCATTACATTTTTTTATTTCGTTCAAAATCGTTTTCGTTTGTCATCAGTGCTTATCGAAGACTCTAGCAAGATTAACTTGCAATATAAACATAAGGAGATTCAGTATTGCAGTGGAGTAAAGATTCTCATGACATTCAAACAGTACGCTGTCATAAGTGTCCTGTCTTCGTCCGCCACAGCTTCCGCCAGAATGTTCGAGGGCTCACGTGGTTGCGGAGGCACCTTTCGCTCTGTCCATTTTAGCTTTTTCCTTGCGGACAGCTCGGTCGACTCGCGACTTGAGGTGCTTCTTTTGCTGCTTGTCAGCCTTTCCGATATCCTTTTTTGGACGAGGACGCCGGTTGATTTTAGCGTTCCTTCCCATAGAATTGCGGGATTTTGGCTATGAGCAAGACATCGCACATAGCCATTGATCGGCTCAACGCCGTGTTGGAGGAGCCGCTAGACGTGAACGACCGCATCATCCAAGGCCGTGTAGAGGTGTTCGAGAACACGCCTGTGAAGATGCAGAAGAACGACGAAGCAAAAACAGAGAAAGATGACAGAAATCACAAGCGCAAGCTCGAGGAGGTGCCCTCGGAGGCGCTGACTAACTTTATGAACATGGCTTTGGGTCTGTGCTTTGCGGACTACGACTTCTCTGGCGAGCCAGCATCTTCATACGCGGCTACCACCCCAGAGGCAGCCATCGGCCTGATAGAGCAGCATGTTTGCATACCGCTGTCCTCAATCATTCCCCACTTCTCGAGGCAGCTGTGGGACGCTTTGAACGGAGAGTTTCCAATCGCACAAGCTGACTTCGTGTACACGTATAACAGTGACGCCATCGAAGATTATGAAGATATGCTCTTCTCTCTCTTCCTATTCTTCGTGTCCAGGACCACAAAGAAGACAGTATTCGTGCAGGCCATCACGAGAAGAAAACCGTTTCCGAAGGACGCACTCTCCGGCCATCACTCCCAAATGCTCGACTGTGTGTATAGGGACATCTATGAGAGGTAGGGAGCCGCCAGCTGAGCATACAGAGGGGGCGCGTCCGCCGACTACGACGAGGATTGCCTCAGCAGCGTCGCATCGCCAACTATGCCTTCGCCGATTGACGACCTAGGCTAGAGGTCGGCGTACATGCGATCGCGTCTATAGTGTCCTGCGACCAGATCAGCTGGGGGCCAGAACCTGTCCATCAACATGCCGGCCTTGAGAGTGTTGATTGTCATTAGAAGCAGGAATACTGCGACGGAGAGCGTCAATAGCACCAGTAGTCCAAGGTCGACACGGGCGGATGGGGAGTGAATCGACAGTCTGTAGGCAAACACGAGGGCGGTGAGCAGCGCTCCAAGAGCGACATGCAACCCGCTGCATAGAAGCCCCTCCAGCACGAACTGGTTCTTGGGGCTGGGACTAAACACGATTCGGAGCGCCGTGGCAGGGTCATATCCGAAGAGAACCCAGCCGTTCTGGATATTGAACGTAATCCCAGAGGAGCAGAGCCAGAAGATAATCAGACTGCAGACGAACATAAAGCCATTGCTCCTGCGCGCCAGCCAGACTGACCCCGGCAACAGACAGCAGCCAGCCGCACACGCGGCTGCAACGAAAAGCCGCTTCTGCTCAGAGGTCCACTCACGCCTGGAGCTGAGACGCGTTACCTTCTGAAAAAACTCGGGGAGTCGGTGAGGCTCCAATGGTCCCCAATAGAACTGTCCGTCAGCAACAGCGAGGAGCATTGGGGCTCTTTCCAGCTTGAGAGCCTCCACGACCTCCGAAAAGTTGTCGTCCTTGTCTATGAGGTCGCTCAATGCGAAGACGACCCGAGGAGCTCCCACCTGAAGATCCGATTTCCACTCGAAAGGTAGGTTCTGTATGAAGTCGGCAAGACTTTCTTCCGCCATGGCGCATTGAGGACACACAACTGGCCACGCAGACAGCAGTATAAACACAGGGAACGCTGGCGGCTGTGCCACGACCTTCAAGACGTCCTCTTCGTAAAGTACCAGATACTCTGTGGTGCGGAATGTTCGTCTTTTCAGTGTTGGCTCACGTCGGGTCTGCCTCTGCAGCCGAGACGCCCACCAATCTACAGAGGTTGCCGCACAGGACACCCAGAACAGCAATCCAAACAACTGCATCGGAATTCCGCTTTTCACATTCTCTCGTTTCTCATACGATACCCAACAGTCACAGCTCGACGTCCAGCGCGCGAGTTGCGCTGTAAGAGTCCCAATTCAACCCAAAAAAAATCAGAAGGATCGTCCAGTGGGGCACTAGTAGTGACACGACGCGAGAGGTCAAAAACACGAGGACCTCAGACCAGCCCATAGTCGCCATGATTGTTGGGCACATCTCCCGAGGCCGGCTTACTCCCACCAGGTCCCAAACGAAGGTAGTGAGCGCTGCAATGACCTCGATGGCGATTAGGATGAGTATTTGGTTTGCTGACGAGTGCCGTAGCTCGCCGAGGTACTGCTTGATCATTCGCCATCGCATCCGTGCGCGTCGCCCGAATGAGAGCGACGTAGACTGTGCATTCGCTATTTCTGACCAGATCGGGTGTTCATGGGCTGTTTGGTGCGCAAGCCATGCCACATCGGTAGTTAGGTCATCCTCCTGAATGTCCTCCGACTCGAGGCCTGTAGAGAGCGCGTCTTCCTCCTCCTCCGGTCGCTCCAGCTGTTCCAATTGCTCAAGCTGTTCAAGCTGTTCAAGCTGTTCCAGCTGTTCAAACTGTTCCAGCTGTTCCAGCTGTTGGTCTGCGGCCTGAATGACTCTGTCCTCCGGTGCCGAATCCAATCTACGAACTAGATCCACCATCATCACTTGCCTCACATCGTCCGTCGACTTACCCGCATGCAGACGGTAACCCACCACGGCGGCGGACACGGCACATACCAGCCAGCTTAGACTAAGCACGATCCACGAGGCCTCATGGCACTCCCCCTCCGGCGGGAAGCCAAGTATAGCTCCAAAGTACAGAGCGAAGGAGGCTCCAGTTGCTAACGCGGCTAGACGGCGAGGAGGCATCTTCATGGAGGAGAGGGCGTTTACTTTCAACTGATTCAAAAGGCAGACAAACAGCAGAATCTGAGTTACGAGTCTTTTGCCACCCACGGTTTGCACCACACTCAGTTGCCTATTCGCCAGCATCAGCTCCAGGGACCTCACCGCGCCTGTGTAGTGCAGAGCGGCCACTACAGAAGCAGCAAAGCTCAGGGCTACCATAAGGATGTCCATCTGACTGGCCAGCCCATCCTTAAACCGTGTGCTGCAAAGGATTCTCCAGAGGGCGCCTCCGGCTGCGACTGACGTGACACAAAGCATCGTCCCTAGCGTAAAGGACCGAGTGCAGTCACGTGCCGAAGAGCACGGGACGAAAAACATGCTCTATTCGGTTTTTTGTCAAAAACAATCAGCGTCTGTCGGCGTACAAAGTCAAGTTCGGGTCCACTAGGAAGCGCTCGCAGAGTCGTTGTCTCCACCCCTCGTTAAAACCACAGTGATCCAGGTAGTCATTGATGCTTCCATAATGGACCTTGATCCACGACCACGTCTCCTTGATTACCTCCACTGTATGATGCGAATACTACTGTCTTACCCGGAGCGCCGCAAAAGTCATCAGGTAGACCGGATTCCTCCACAATGAATCTGTGCACATAGAGGTGGTAGGCCTGGTCTGCAAACTCAGTCAGATTGTAATCAAAGTTGATCATCGCCTCCGTTGCGCCAAGGATGTGCAGAACGAAGGCCGCCAGCAGCCCAGTTCGGTCCTTGCCCAGTGAGCAGTGGAACATGCACGGAAGTTCGCACCGTGTGAGAAGTTTTAGGCACTCCCCCCATCGCTCTGCGCACAGATCCAGCAGCTCAAAGTACGATTCTTCCAGCCTATGCCCCGCCACCATAAAACGGCAAAAGTAGAACGGGGCAAGTGCAGTGCCGGCGACTTTATCCGCCACACGTGCTGCGCCGAGCAGCGGGAGATATCCTGACTGGAACACCTGAGACATGATCTTCTGCTTCATAGCATCAGTCTCCATCACGTTGAGAACATAAAACGAGCGTTCCGAGCGGTCCTTGAAGAAGATCTGCTCCATCTCTTTGGCACGGGAGCAGGCCGCAAGACGGACTGGAGTCTCGGAATGACTCGAACCGCCGTTTTGGAGCTGTCGCAGGGTTTGCCGAATCTTACGACTGGTCTCGCGGTCAAGGCCCAACTGCTGCTGGTGCAGACTGTGTGCGTGCCGCACAGATCGCTCAGGGGCCACGAAAACGTTGGGATCGTTACCCTGAGGGCTAATCTTCTGCGGAATTGAATACCTAAAGGACTGAGAGATTATCATGCGGCTGGCATGCTCATCCGGGAAGGATTCGAGATTGTCGTCGCGCAGGTCGATCATGCTTTTGATGTTAAACGCCTCCACCAGAACCTTACGCAGTCTCCAGGCGTTGTGGGCAAAAGGCCGGGCACTGCGGTAAAGTACTCCCTGTTTCATGTTGGGTAAACCCGATGAGATTGCAATATCTCGCATGTTGGGCACCATCAGTTCGATGTCCTTCAACCGCAGTCCTTTGGGCATGAGAAGCGTCGAAGTGAAACGCGGGTTCTCGTCCACAGATTGCGTCGAGAACCGCCTGTAGGTTGCGTTGTTGAATTTCTCATGCTGAGCCCGAAACTTGAAGTCCTTCATGTTCTGTCGACGGTGAAAGAAATACTCCGCAATGCGCTCCACCTCCACCTCACTGACCTGGTCGGGGGTCATAGTTTGCGCTATGAGACCCACTTCGCTCCGATCACAGGCCGAGGCGTCAGTTTCCATATTAATAAACTTTTTCATCACTCCACAGTAACAGCTGACTGATTTAGATCCTGCCAGCGATTAAGCATCATCTTCTGCATGCACAGGAGGGCCTCACGAGAAACCTCGCGCTCCTTGTGCGACATCAGTGCCATTACCATCTCCTTAGCGCGCAGCTTGTTCAGTACAAGCTTACCCGTTGGGTGTAAACGTGCAAACTCTCCGAGATCGTGGCAGACAACCGCCAACGTAGTACTGTTACGCTGGCGTAGGGCTTGGACCAGCTTCTTAACGTAGGCGAACTCGTCAACTTCGAACTGCATGTAGTTTTCCTGCCAGAACTTGT